>NC_071667.1:60212692-60517307 GCF_028554725.1 Zeugodacus cucurbitae
ATGCAGTGGATACACTCTGTTCGAAAAGTGATTGAATTTTTCCATAAAATCAGAAACGTATGAAAATCTTAATATAGAATGAATATATGCGAGTATTAACACTTTCCTAGACTCTTTGCCAGTGACGCCATTGGAGTCAAAGTACTACATATTGCTGACTACAAGATCGAGTTGTATCGGGAAATAAAAGCGATTCATGTGGAATTTCGTACTTTAGTAAGCATATCCTTACCTATCCAGACTAGACTAGACCCCGTCATATTAGACCTTTGTCCTGCATAAAAAGATCCCCGCATAATACTAACCAGCTTTTTGCATGCCAAACGAACACAACTCAACTAATCCACTTCTCACTGTAGTCCGACCTCGTCGAAACGGATCGTTTCCTAGGCCTTCCATTCGAATTTGATTATTAGTGATGCTGCCTCCTCGTCAAGAACATGGAGTACTTCGTGGTATACTTCGCATTTACGTTTTATCCGCAGCATCAACCATGCAGACCATGGATATGGATCATTCTGAAAAATCATGTTTAAAACCTTTCAAACAATTATGCATGACTCTTTGGAAAAGTAAATACGACACAGAAAGTATCGCAAAAAGAAAGTCGCAGCGAAAAAAGTTTATGAAGCTCTCTGATTTTTAAATATCCTATTGTCCAAAATGAAATTAAGAGCAGGCATTTCACTGATTGTTTGATAGTCTACCCGTGGATATTTCCACTGCTTCAGTTGCAAATTGCACTGAATTTCTATCCACAACTGAAGAAGATATATGTAAATAAATTGGATAAGCTCTAAAGAGACATAAAGAGCTATAACTAAGCCATAAATTAAGCTATGAAAATAAAATTTGATACAAAGGATCGCACTATGAAGAGGCATATTTGGATGTAATTTTTTCGAGGAAGTGGGCGTGACTACTAAGATTTTTTGTACATAATTCGTAAACTACTAAAGATATATCAAGGAAACTATCTAGAGTCGTTTCTTTTAGGTACCACCTTATGAAGTTCAAAAACGGAGTATCTCCCATACAGAGGTTATGTTGAAAACTACTAAAAATGCTTTAATTCAGTAAGGAAACACTTCAGAAACCTTAAATTTCATTATAAAGATGGTACAAAAGAGCTGCACTCTAAATTGTACACAAAATTTTAAATGGGTATGGTTCCGCCCACTTATGGGTCAAAAACCATATCTCCGAAACTAATCGACCAATTTCAATGATATTCGGCTCATAATATCTTCGTAGCATCGCAATGGTATGTTGTGAAAATAGGCCAAATCGGTTCACAACCACGCCTACTTCCTATATACCAAAACTTTGAAGAGGATCTGAATCGTTTACATTACAATATATAAATTAAGTACTAGTGAAGATATCGGTGCAGAACTTTGCAAAAATACTGCATTTATAGTGAGGCATCGCCCTTCTAAATATCGCCAAAATTTAACCACATGTATTCAAGGCCTCGTATATCGAATATGAGGACCTCAGAGCTTCGAATAAATTTTTTAACGAAAGTATAGGTAAGTCTCTCAGATATTTTGAAGAAATTCAGAGGGAATATTTTTCTTCTAATAATATGTATCCGTGCAATGAGTAAAATCGGGTCATAACTATCCCTAGCTCCCATATACCTAAGGTTAGGGGTTTGAAACTTTCAATGGATTTTATACTACCATATACATATATGCCGAATATGTGAGTCAAACTGTGTATTTTATTAATAAAATTTAATAAATAAATTATACTCGAACTTAGCCCTTCCTTACTTGTTTTAATTTAATTGTTTTTCGAAAATTTATCAAGACGTACTCAGATCTACTATATCTCAAAAAAAATTAAACTATTCGAAAATCATTGAACAATTCGCTGAAGCCAAAGCAAAGTAAGTTTCTTGTAATTGATTTTTAAAAACTATATTAAATGCGATAAAAATTTAAAAATCCAGAAATTCTGACTACTTTTACATTATATTAATTATGCCAAACGGAAAAAATATCAAAAATTATGATCATTACATCTAAAGCCGGACCTTATGGTTTGTTAGGGTTTACGCAGATGACCTTTTAATTTACTATATTGAATCAGTTACACCGAATTTAGATATTGATTTGAAATAAGCTATATGCTTCTCACTTCGAAAATGTGATTAACAATTTTCACGATAATAAATAGTCTGCCTTCTATACGATCTTAAGATAGCATTGCTTGCTTTGACTAAGTTATTATCCTTTACTTCAAACCTCTTATTTTCCAAGTCGATGAAATATTATAATTTGTACAATATTAACTCTTTATAAATAAATAATAAAAGCTAAGTTGTTGTTATGCCTTTCACATAATTTTCTTGTACTTCCTGTCCTTAATGCTTGAAAGCCAATATCATTTATTTACCTCCCACTTAATAAAGACTTTTGCTCATTTAAGCGAAATTAGGAAATCCAATCGAAATCGTTTGTAATGCCATCTATAGTTATGTATGTATGTATGTAATAATGGGCAGCCTAATTTGTAGGCTGCCATGGCAACTTTGTATGCAAAGTATTTATTGGATGCGTAGCTAATTAAAAATTTTCGACAAAGTCCAAATGGTTTACCTATAAACATATATATATACACATATGCTTGTTTGAATATCGCTGGCAAAGCGAAGTAGAGTGGAAAAGTAACAAGCAATAACGGATTGAGCTTGTTTGCGAATAAATGTACCGTAAATGTGAAGTAGTTGAACGAATTTTTGAATCATATCTACGTGCAACATAGATGACTTTGTACATATGTACATATATATAGGCGAGATACATATGCATGTGTGTAAATATGTATGTCTGAGGCTCTCCACACAGCACTTTAGAGCTACACGATTTTATTGTGTGCGTGAAGTATGCTTTTGAGCGCAAGCGATACAGGCGTGCAGAGGTGCGTGCAACTTACGAGTGTCTATGTGTAGTGGTGCAAATATGCAAATGATTTTCAGATGATATCAATTCGATCACTAATTAAATTCTGCATTGCCTACAACCATTGATTAAATACAAAATTCGTAACTGTAGCTGCTACGCCTTGTGTGGCTGCATGTGTGTGTATTTCTTGCATATTTCATGAGTGTGCTGTTTGTTGTTGTTGCTAAATTTTGCTTTTCTGTATTGCGCTTATTGCTTGTAGTTACTTACGAACTCTTGCGTTGCTCTTCTGTCGGCTGTTGTTATTGTTGTTGTTGTGCGTATACTACAACATATATAGATTCCGAGTAACTGACAACAGTTATCTTCCCTTTTGATATGTTGCAGACACCGTTAGCTGCGCGTATGTGTGTGTGTGTGTGTTTTATAACTTTGCTTATATCAAAACGGGCGAGTCCGTTTGTAATTATATAATTATATGAACATTTGTACTTATGTACAAACCTACTACATAGTAAACCGTTATGACTTAATATGTGCAACGTTTGGTTTGTATGGATTTTGCAAATTCAATTTCAATTTAATCAGACGCACTTCACCTTCAAGTGGCGTCAGTAGGCGCAACGCATACCGCCTACTTTGGTCTATATGAGTAAGCACAGGTGTTTTTGTATGCAGGCGAACTGGTGTTGCGTATTAGTAGTATATGAAATAAATATATATGTTATATATGTATATACGAGTACACATGTGCTCAACATATTTATTAGTACATGAAGTAGCTATTAGTTTATGCTCGGCAAGTGCGTGTAATTATGGCACTTGGGCGCTTACAAAGCGCCTTGAACATATGTAAATATATGGCAGTGGATACACTCTGTTCGAAAAGCGATCGAATCTTTCTATAAAATTAGAAAACTTATGAAAATCCTAGTACAGAATGATTATGTGTATGCTATTAAAATCGACGAGCAGCCACGCCCAGTGGCGCCATTAACATTTTAGTAAACTCCCTCCCAGTGAAAGACGTCCTTGAAAACGACCAGCTCGACCCTATCCAGACTAGAATTCGACATACTTGACCTATATCCTGATTGCACCCTTTTGTATGCCCAACGAATACGACTCATCAAATACCCTTCTCTCTACGGTCCGACCTCGTAGAAACAGCTTGTTTCCTTGGCCTCTCGTTTGATGACTCGATGACAATTAATTTTATGCTCTCCCTCCAAGTAGGATCTAGCTAATCAGTACAACTAGAAAAACAGCATCCAAGACCACAAACAGACATCATTGAGAAATATACAATCAACAACACATATCTTTCATAGATTAAAAATGAACGAAGAAAGTCGATCATGGTGAAGTATTAACTCTAATAGAAGGGACCAGCAGTCCAATTTCCATCGCCTATTTTTTAATAAAAGACCATCTGGAAACTATGAAATTAAAAAAATATGTTTTTTATGAAGTATCTCAACCATCTCCGAGTGTCCGAAAGTCTTCACGATCGAAACTCAGGCGAATAATTTGTGAACAGAAATCAGACGACTTGACATCATTTGATCTGTGCAGAAGTCTAGAAATCTGTAGATCTATTTTCATATCCGTCCTAATGCTCCGACCAAAGAGATAATATTCACGTTACGATTATCAAAGTTCAATAAACCTGAGGCTTCGACGAATAGATGATATTGATATCATCGGAAGCAACAACCGCGCCGTTTTTTCTGCTTTTTGCCGCCTGGATAAGGAAGCGAAGCGAATGGGTCTGGAGGTGAATGAGGGCAAGACGAAATATCTCCTGTCATCAAGCAAACAGTCAGCGCATTCGCGTCTTGGCTCCCACGTCACTGTTGACAGTCATAACTTCGAGGTCGTAGATAATTTCGTATACCTGGGAACCAGTATCAACAACACCAACAATGTCAGCCTCGAAATCCAGCGCAGAATCACTCTTGCCAACAGGTGCTACTATGGACTGAGTAGGCAATTGAACAGTAAAGTCCTCTCTCGACGAACCAAAATCAAACTCTACAAGTCGCTTATCATTCCCGTCCTGCTTTATGGTGCGGAAGCTTGAACGATGTCAACATCAGATGAGACGACACTAGGAGTTTTCGAGAGGAACATTTTGCGCAAGATTTATGGTCCTCTGAACATTGGCAACGGCGAATACCACAGACGATAATTTATACGACGAAATTGACATAGTTCAGCGAATAAAAAGATAGCGGCTACGCTGGCTAGGTCAAGTTGTCAGAATGGACGAAAACACTCCAGCTCTGAAAATGTTCGATGCAGTACCAGTCGGAGGAAGCCGAGGAAGGGGAAGGCCTCCACTCCGTTAGAGGGACCATGTGAAGAGCAACCTGGTTACACTTGGGATCTCCAACTGGCGCCGAACTGCGAATCACACATTTGACGTATAGATCTGATCTTGTTATTTTGCCGAATTGGACAAGAACTATCACACCAGCTGTATTCCAAAAAACTCTTTACAGAACATGAGAACCCATGTACTTTAGAGAGATACTTTTTTTCTTTTTTTACTTTTGGTGTTAAACCATAATTTAAGAAGGGAGGACGGAAAACATCTTGAATACTTAAAAGACTTCACTTAATATCAAAGGATTTCTGGAGGGTCACTATAAAGACTGAGCCTTCAGATAGCGTAACGCCTCTGACCTCCGAGAAATCCTTTAGAGATTAACTGGCACTTTAAAAATAACTATTTTTTTGGGACTTTAAAATTCAGTTCTGAGCAAATAATTCCAATTCCAACATATTCCAGCCACTTTTAGCACAGACACTCTCCACTAAATATAATATATAATTGTATATTTATCAGTTAACGCGCATATATACAATTGTGTTTCGATTGCTGCTACTATATTGTACCTATTGCACTAACAACAATGTAACTCACTTAAAATAATTAGTGGAATTAATTTAGCATACAAGTTTGTAATTTGTGAGGTGCGGCAGCACACCTACACACCGATCGGCGTACGTGCTCACACGGCCATGCATACAAATGCCGAGTCGAACGCGCTTTTGAATGGCTAGTTAACGCTTGTAGGGCGTTTAGAAATCCCCTTAGACAACGCCAAGGTACAATTAAATAGATATGGCAGCATGATGACTTAATAGCGCAACATTACACGGACACACGGACATACATATGTTTATTAGGGTGCGTTTGTGGATGAGGAGGGTATAATATAGTTTTTTTATTTAACAAAAAAAAAATTAAAAAAAAAAACTGTATTTAACTGCACTTTTCAAATATTTTTTTTTTAATTTTTTTTTTAATTCGTCACACTATACAACACGCCCTAGTAAGGAACTTTATATGAAATGGTGCACATCTCAGCATGCACGCACCCTAATGCACATTATAGCCATATATTTCGTACATGCATTGCGGTGTACGTGCACTAGATTTAACTGATTAAAAGGCAAACGCATTTCGAGTCATTCCTCAGCACTTACAGCATAGACACGCAGTATAAGCGCGTATTAGCATAAAATAGTAATTGTAAATTTAATGATAAAACGCCCCAGCACACTAACTGACGGAATAAATGACCAACTGATGGACTGATTGATTGTAACGGGTGATTTTTTTGAGGTTAGGATTTTCATGCATTAGTATTTGACAGATCACGTGGGATTTCAGACATGGTGTCAAAGAGAAAGATGCTCAGTATGCTTTGACATTTCATCATGAATAGACTTACTAACGAGCAACGCTTGCAAATCATTGAATTTTATTACCAAAATCAGTGTTCGGTTCGAAATGTGTTTCGCGCTTTACGTCCGATTTATGGTCTACATAATCGACCAAGTGAGCAAACAATTAATGCGATTGTGACCAAGTTTCGCACTCAGTTTACTTTATTGGACATTAAACCAACCACACGAATGCGTACAGTGCGTACAGAAGAGAATATTGCGTCTGTTTCTGAGAGTGTGGCTGAAGACCGTGAAATGTCGATTCGTCGCCGTTCGCAGCAATTGGGTTTGTGTTATTCGACCACATGGAAGATTTTACGCAAAGATCTTGGTGTAAAACCGTATAAAATACAGCTCGTGCAAGAACTGAAGCCGAACGATCTGCCACAACGTCGAATTTTCAGTGAATGGGCCCTAGAAAAGTTGGCAGAAAATCCGCTTTTTTATCGACAAATTTTGTTCAGCGATGAGGCTCATTTCTGGTTGAATGGCTACGTAAATAAGCAAAATTGCCGCATTTGGGGTGAAGAGCAACCAGAAGCCGTTCAAGAACTGCCCATGCATCCCGAAAAATGCACTGTTTGGTGTGGTTTGTACGCTGGTGGAATCATTGGACCGTATTTTTTCAAAGATGCTGTTGGACGCAACGTTACGGTGAATGGCGATCGCTATCGTTCGATGCTAACAAACTTTTTGTTGCCAAAAATGGAAGAACTGAACTTGGTTGACATGTGGTTTCAACAAGATGGCGCTACATGCCACACAGCTCGCGATTCTATGGCCATTTTGAGGGAAAACTTCGGAGAACAATTCATCTCAAGAAATGGACCCGTAAGTTGGCCACCAAGATCATGCGATTTAACGCCTTTAGACTATTTTTTGTGGGGCTACGTCAAGTCTATAGTCTACAGAAATAAGCCAGCAACTATTCCAGCTTTGGAAGACAACATTTCCGAAGAAATTCGGGCTATTCCGGCCGAAATGCTCGAAAAAGTTGCCCAAAATTGGACTTTCCGAATGGACCACCTAAGACGCAGCCGCGGTCAACATTTAAATGAAATTATCTTCAAAAAGTAAATGTCATGAACCAATCTAACGTTTCAAATAAAGAACCGATGAGATTTTGCAAATTTTATGCGTTTTTTTTTTTTTTTAAAGTTATCAAGCTCTTAAAAAATCACCCTTTATTATTGGCAAACCGTATGACTAAAAGCCGACACTATCAATACAGTTAGTTGGCAAAACGGTACATACATATACATATGTATGTATATATAGCTGATGGCCTCGCACAGCTGGCAGCTTATAGTGTAATATATAGTATATATTGGCAGATTTTGACGCAGCAATTCGTTTTATGTAATTTAATTGCCACACGCGTTGCTCTATAATAAATGGCACTTTCGCTACGGAGGCGCCAAAGTGCTAATACAATACTACTTCGCCCACTACCACACATTCGCTTAACCGTTATCTGACAGTTTTTGTTGTTATTGGTTTTTGTTGCCATTTCGATTTTGTTCGCGCCCACAAGTACAGTACATTTGTCCTTGATTGGCGCATTAAATTCATAAAATATATGAGATTAGTAAACGAATATCGATCAGACGATGGATGTTTGGATAAGTAATATATATTTACTTATAAGTGTATAGAAAACAAGAAAAAACATTAACTTCGGCTGTACCGAAGCTAATATATCCTTCACAGGTACATTTCTTTTAATAACTATGTGTTTAACATTTTACTAATTCTTTTTAGCCGGGTTGTTTGCTAGAAACATTAAGGTTATATAGTTAACCGATCTGAACAATTTTTTCGGAGATTATATTATTACCTCAAGCAGTAATCCATGTCAAATTTCGTTAAGATACCACGTCAAATGCGAAAATTTTCCATACAAGCCCTTGATTCTGATCGTTCAGTTTGTATGGCAGCTGTATGCTATAGTGAACCGATCTGAACAATTTTTTTTTAAGATTAATTTATTTCTATGAACAACAACTCTCACCAAATTTCGTGAAGATATGTAGTAAAATGCGGAAGTTTTCCATACAAGCCCTTGATTCCGATCGTTCAGTTCGTATGGCAGCTGTATGATATAGTGGTCCGATATCGGCAGTTCTGACAAATGAGCAGCTTCTTGAAGAGAAAATAACTTCTGCAAAATTTCAAAACGATATCTTAAAAACTGAAGGACTAGTTCGTATATATACAGACGGACAGACAGACGGACATGGCTCAATCGACTCAGCTCAACATACTGATCATTTATATATATACTTTATAGGGTCTCCGACGCTTCCTTCTGGGCTTTACAAACATCGTGACAAACTTAACATACCCTGTCTGTTCAGGGTAAAAATATATATGTATGTATTAAATAAATTTTACTTAAGTAGTTCGCCTTTAAATCCTCATAAACTTAATTCTAACAAAAATTATGTGAACACTAAAAACTACATATATTTTTCTGCGCCCAAAACACATGCTGCCACGCTTGATTGAATACCTTACTGAGTATATAAGTAAATATATAAGTAAGTATATAGAATCAACATATATGCACGCGCTTATAACTGCTGCATATTAAATTTAATATTTCAAATTGTTTGCATATGATAGGTGCCAAAAAGAAAATGAACATTCCACAAAATCAAGTAGCGATGTTAAACAATGGAAAAAGTGGAGTGTGGAAAAAGCGGAGACTGAAAAAGGCAGTGAGGCAAAAAAAAATGCGCAACAAGCCCAGGAAAAATTGTGTATATTTACTTAAAACTTTAATGCAACAAATACGCTAATAAAACATGCCGCATTACATGGGCCAGCGCAAAAAGAAAGGTTCAAAAAGGTAGCGGCTGCTATTTTAATATACTCGTTTATTTGTTGCGCACAATCGACCCATCAAGCTATCAGCTCTAAATCAATCAACTGACATGAGACCCAAACAGTCTAAGCGTTGCCAGCGCGCTCGAACTTATGGGAGAGTAAATATTTAATGAGGAAACAAAAAAGAGACTTGCAGGAGATGATGGCACATACCGTGGAGGAAGAAGAAGAAAAAAACAAATTTTCTATAAATTTAAGAAAATAAAAAAATTGTTTCAAATAATATAGTATTAAAATTTTAGCAGAAATTAACTTTAAATTACTTGCTTTAGTGAGAGAGAGGTTATACGAGTAAATGTAAAGTTGCCGGAAAGATAACTTGTATTCTTAAGTGAGTCATATATTATTAATACAAATGCTTCTTCATGTGCACCAACAAATATAAGATGCTTTCAAAGGTTTAATGTATTTTATTACAATAATAAGAGAAAGAAAAACTTCTGATTTGAATCCACCAAGTCATTTATTCAAGCTAAAGAGCTCATATCTGACAATACTATACATCTTTGAAAGATCTTGACATAACCTAGAAAACGACGCTATGCATGATTAGTTTGGATATTGCGTTCAACAGTTATAGACGTGTAAACATGGACTAACTAACGCCGAATTCGCGCTATTTTAAAGCTTTCCTTCGTTAAAGACAAATCCGCTAGAGAAACGTTCCGTGAGATTAATGGTGTTTTGGGAGATGGTACTCTATCATTTCGAACTGCGAAGAAATGGTTTCGACGATTTAAAGCGGGTGAAAACGACTCCATGGATAGAAAAGTCATCCGGGGGAAGACCTGTGACGACGAATACCGATCAAATCATGGAAAACGTCGAATTAGACCGGCATGTGGGATCTCGTGACATCGCCCAGTCAACATGGGAGTTAGTTACCAAACCATTTTAAACCATCTTCAAAAGGCTGGATACACAAAAAAGCTTGACATTTGGGTGCCGCATGATTTGATGCAAAAAAAATCTTCTGGATCGAATCAACGCCTTCGATATGCTGCTGCAACGGAACGAGCTCGACCCATTTTTGAAGCGGATGGCGACGAAAAATGGATCACATACGACAATATCAAGCGAAAACGGTCGTGGTCGATGGCCGGTGAATCGTCCCAAACAGTGGTCAAGCCAGGTTTGAGGGCCAGGAAGGTCTTGCTGTGTGTTTGGTGGGATTGGAAGGGTATCATCCACTTTGAGCTGCACCCATATGGCCAGACGCCTGATTCTACCATCTACTATGAACAACTGGACCGCTTGAAGCAGGGGATCGACCAGAATTGGCCAACAGGAAGGGTGTAGTGTTTCACCAGGACAACGCCAGACCACACACTTCGTTGATGACTCGTCAGAAGCTACGGGACCTCAGATGGGAGATTTTATCGCATCCACCATATAGCCCAGACATAGCGCCAGGTGATTACCACCTGTTCCTGTCCATGGCGAACGCCCTTGGTGGTGTAAAGATGAGCTCCAAAGAGGCTTGTGAAAAATGGCTGCCCAAGTTCTACGCAAATAAGGAGGGGGCGTCTACGAGGTGGGTATTATGAAGTTGCCACCTAGATGGAAAACAGATTATCGAACGAAACGGCGTATATTTGAAGTAAATCCGATCACTGTAACACATTTTATAAAGAGCAAAAGGGCAGAAGAGAGATATATCATAATGAAGAGTCTTTTGAGACAGGTTAAACGCAAACTCTATTGAATTATTTAATTTATGATTTTCTATTTCATCCTCTTACGCAGTTCCGAAAAACCAAAACTGTCACTTATATTAATCAACATATCATGCCACCACCACCACCGCCAACACATCCCTTTCAAACCGATTGCGTTCAATATTCAAATTGCATACACGAACTTCAATGAGCAGCAACGAGCAGCACGAGCGTACTTTACTCATTTGCCACTTAAGCATTTGCCATCAAATGCAAAGAGTGCATGCATGACATGACACTCATACGCCCGGTTAGACCCGGCCTAGCCTACCACAACGGAGTTCGCCGCCAATTGAAATCGAATTTACTTAACTTTTATGCGAGGGCTCAGTGAAAAAGTTAAATTGAAACGCAAACTAAAACGAACACGAAAAATCGAAAAATGTGGCAAATGAGCAGCGAAGGCGTGTGGGAACGAACAGCGCTGCGAATGAGTAAAATATGTAGAATTCGCCGACCAAAAAAAAAAGTTGGAGCAAAATGATGGAAGTCAGTCAACCGCGGCGAGTCAGTTGTGAGTTGACGTAATGAAGGAGAATTTATGTAAATTATGTCACGTTTTCGGGCTTCACAATTTTCTCATTTTTCACTCATCCGCCGCCTCACACAGGCACACACACACATATAGACTATATGAAATACAATTTGCGGTAGCGAGGTCGCGTTATTTTGCCTCACTGCGCCACATTCATATGCAGGCACTCTCAAATGTCGCCTTGGTGTTGCGATGTAACGCTCAAGTGGCTGACTGGCTGGCTGGCTGTCTGTCACACAGTGTATCATTATTTAATTTAATGTAAAATAATTAGTACGAACGACTTGAGCGACACCCAGCTGCTGGCGCTGCCACAATCTTCACTGGCTTTCGCACTCTGTGCCTTCTATCTTTCACTCTCTCTCTGTGTGCGTTTTTATCAGCATTCGCTCGGCACATTACTTTTATTGGCATTCTTGTGTGTATGACACTTGGGCGCGAATGTTCCACTTTCGCGTCGCAACAACAACAACATCACTGTTGGCGTTCTTCTTCCTTTATATGTGCATACAAGCACTCTCAAATACTTGTAAACCGTTATATGTATGTGTGTGTGTGTGTGTGTCAGTGTATGGGTGCGCGCTTCAATAGCTGTCGTTTATGCTTTATTGATGTCAACTCGGCACTGAGGCGCTGCTATTGTGCGAATAACTGACAGCCTCAAGGAATTCGCTACACATATATGTATGTCTGTATGTATGTGTGCAAGTAACAGCCTCTAGCAATTGCCTGCTGCAGCTACACGCTGTAACGCCTCAATGATGTCATGACGGAGTAGTCTGCTAGCCACCTCAGTCATACATGTGAATTGCAGCGAAGAAAAAAATATATCAATATATAGAGCCAACGCTACTTCTTCAAAACTACTCGAAATTACTCCGTGATGCAAACCCGAAGAGCACCCTTAATCTATGGCGATAATTACTTATCGAAAAAGGTTGAAACCGATATATAACTTCTTCTAGTGATTCGAATATGGAATATGAGGATCGGAGGCCCCCATATTGTCTTTATAGTGGAACCATTATTGGTTAGTATGAGGATCGGAGGCCCCCATATTGCCTTATAGTGGAACCATTATCGGTTGGTATGAGGATCAAAGACCTCCATATTGTCTTTATAGTGAAACCATTATTGGTTGATATGAGGATCGGAGGCCCCCATACTGTCTTTATAGTGGTACAATTATTGGTTGGTATGAGGATCGGGGACCTCCATATTGTCTTTATAGTGGAACAATTATTGGTTGATATGAGGATCGGAGGCCCCCATACTGTCTTTATAGTGGAACAATTATTGGTTGGTATGAGGATCGGGGACCTCCATATTGTCTTTATTGTGAAACCATTATTGGTTGGTATGTGGATCGGAGGCCCCCATATTGTCTTTATAGTGGAACCATTATTGGTTGGTATGAGGATCGGAAGCCCCCGTATTGTCTTTATAGTGGAACCATTATTGGTTGGTATGAGGATCGGAGGCCCCCATGTTGTCTTTATAGTGGAACCATTGGTCGATAATCTAGAAATCATAAACAATTTTTCGACAATTGTTCATTTTCAAATTTAACTCATGTTAAAGAGGCTTAGCATAAAATTTTGGTGAAATCGGTATAAAACCTCCTATATCCCCATTTATTCTACATAATAATTTTTGTTTCTCGAGACATTTCGTTTCATTTGGGAGATACCTCTATAAATGAGATGAGTGTGTTCGACTTAGTAAATATGGTACAATATCCAAATACAATTTGAAAACATATGCAATCGTCTCAAAGCGTGAAGAATATCATCGGATCGGAGATCTCTAAATTGCCTTTTATACAGTATATATCTCGTTTAGCTAAGATATCATTCAAACACCTGGCCGTAAAAAAGGTTTGTTCTCGTTGGATCCCGCACAATTTGAGAATCGCTCAAAAAAGGCTCAAAAAAAGTGCTTCGAAAATTGATTTTAACGCATGCAAAAGTGTTGATGAAATCTTGATGAGAATGAAAAACAATAAAACCATTTTCGTTGATAAATATTCCTATTTTCATTATTAGGTCAGAAATATATATAGCAACCCTCGTATAACTACTTCCTGGTCAATCCGACTTTATACGATACAAATCGCTACTTTTTGGAGATATCCCAAGAAATGTGATGAGAGTATTGGGGTCAAAAAATAATGAAATCGGTTCATACCACCCATAGACCAATAATATTGATGTCGGGAGGCACTATTGTCTTCAAAACTAATGTTATAGATATTTTCCAGGAAATCCAATTAGACTTAAAAAAAAAGAAAATGGTGAGATCGGTAGTCAAATCGTTAAGCGAAACATTTCTGGGTATATCCATGTATCTTCTCTCATCTTTAATGTTCTAAAAGACGAGAGGATCTAATGTTCGACCCGAACTTTTTCCGTTCACACTCCTTACTCAAAAATAGAAGTCTATTTGCCAATATATTCCACACTCTTTTTATACCCATAATCTGCAAATATATATAATATTCAAAGCCGCCCGAACACAGCACGTGCTTACATACTTTTCCATTACTTTATTAACCATTAAAATGTCTACGACTATAAAGTTATACAAATAGTATGATATGACATTTTAATTCCAATCCAATGCGCCGCCTTCTTCACATTTCTACATCATTTACATATGTATATCTCTATATATATAAGTAAGAATGTATATAAGTATATAAGCATTTATGCATGTGCGTGTTATACTGCTTTAAACGTTAAGCGTGCTAATAGCTTGTTCATAGCCGACTTGACACTATATAGTTGTTATAAGCTGTGCTGAGGTAACTACCAACCGTTGCCGACTTAAGTAAATTGAATCCATCGCAAGTATGCATGCTTACGTACTTACACACTTACGTCCTTTTTTTTCTTGACGCTTAGCATTTTCTACACTGCCGCCTGTCCGTTTGTCTAACTTTCTTATTCATCACGTACTTATCAATGTTTGCGCAAGGCAAATATGTGCATAAAGCCGAATACACCCACACACACATACGAGTATGTATACTGTTGCATTTATATACTTCATATATATATGTAAGTATATAAGTATGTATGGTAAATACACTTGTACTACTAACGCCCGCTGAGTGGCTTTGTGCCCATGTGGAGTGCGATGATATGCCGCAGTCAACCCAAGCTATGCAGCTAGTACAAGCCGGAGTCAAGGACTAAATGACAGCAAATAAAGTAAACAAAAATATTTGCTAAAGTCTCACCAACGCTATTCAATGGATTTTTGCTATTAGATGCCTTGCTTTTGGAAAAAAAATTCAATATTTTACCGTTCATATGTTGTAAGGGAAGAAATTATAATATAATGTGTGTATGTAGGTATGTATGAAACTTATGTGAACTATAAAATACGAAAAATAGTTAGATAAGAGTATTGAGGTAAAAAATACATTGGTTAATTGACTTAATCAAAATATGTTTGCAAGTTGAAAATTCCCAATAATAATTTTTAGGTGATTAGTAATAAGAGAGCTTTTCGAAGAATCAAATCATTATTTACATAGTGTCAATTAAATTGAAATATAAAATATCGACGACATATCCAAAGAGCTTCAAAGACGTCAAAAGACGAGTATAGAAATATTCGTAAAGCAGAAACCTCATCCATCATGACTCAGTGAATGAACTCTCGTTTACTTTGAAATGGCGTTGGACCAAAAAAATTAGAAGCAATTAATTAATTACAACGTCAGTTATTTCGAGATTTTAAGTCTTAGTTAGTTATAACAGTGACTACATCCTAAGCTCTAGACACGGCGGCTTATGACCCGAAAGAATCCATGCAAAAATATACAGAACATAGATTTAATTATGAACCGATAAATTTATAGTGCTGTAAGTCTTTATAAACAATCTTCCAAACAGTTCAGCTGGAGATTTCGTAAAGCAAAAACCATAGTGAAAAGTTATATTACAAGTCGCTTAAGGGGGCCCCACCCCATTCTCGGTTTCAAAAAATTTTCCGGATTTTTTTTTTAATTCAATTCGAACTTATAACTATTCAAGAATGTTCCTTTAAAATTTCAAGTGAAAACTTCAAAAACTCTTGAAGATATAGCCGATTGCAGATTGAATGTAGGTAGGTTTTATACCCAAGAATTTGATTCTCAAAACTTTCAACGCGTTTTTCTCGAAACAGTGTTAATACGACTTGCGCATGAGGTTACTCAAAACCTATTAATCCAATCGGTTTCAAATTTTAATACGTTATTCTATACATATATAGCTTTGGTATGAACAAAGTTCGATGCAGTATCCGCCGGAGGAAGCCGAGGAAGGGAAAGGCCGTTGGAGGGACCGGGTGGAGAGCGACCTGACTACACTCGGGATTTTCAAAGGTCAGCCATTTTGTTAATTTTTGTGCGAAATTAATAATCGTAGTTCATATCAGAGCCAAACATGTACTCTTTCGAATTCCGTGGGAAGGACTTTTGTTTGATCACAAAAAATAACAACAACAAAAAGAATGTAAATTTTGTTTTTCTTTTTAGGTCTTACACAACCATTAAGTTGTTAGTAAGTCTTAAGTTACAACTCTAAAAAATAATTTATGTTCATTTAACAGCCCATTGAAAATCGTCAAAAATTGAAATCGGGAATGGGGGGTCCCATTAAGTGTAGAATGTTTATGTTTATGTATATTACAATAATTTCTTGAATTCGCTAAACTGTGGAGAATGTCGCATCGATCAAACAACTGATATAAATCTCATAGGCTTGACTAGAGATGGAATAGCATCCTCTATATCACTCAAGTAATGTATTCACATACGGGTTTCAAAATTTTAATATTTTGTCTTTTTATACCTTGAACAGGGTATATTAAGTTTGTCACGAAGTTTGTAACACCCAGAAGGAAGCGTCGGAGACCCTATAAAGTATATATATAAATGATCAGTATGTTGAGCTGAGTCGATTTAGCCATGCCCGTCTGTCTGTCTGTATATATACGAACTAGTCCTTCAGTATTTAAGATATCGTTTTGAAATTTTGCAGATGTTATTTTCTCTTCAAGAAGCTGCTCATTTGTCGGAAATGCCGATATCGGACTACTATATCATATAGCTGCCATACAAACTGAACGATCGGAATCAAGGGCTTGTATGGAAAATCTTTGCATTTGACGTGGTATCTTCACGAAATTTGGTGTGAGTTATTGCTCATAGAAATAATTTAATCTCCGAAAAAGTTGTTCAGATCGGTTCACTATAGCATATAGCTGCCATACAAACCGAACGATCGGAATCAATGGCTTGTATGGAAAATGTTTGCATTTGGCGTGGTATCTTCACGAAATTTGACATGGATTACTGCTTAAGGTAATAATATAATCTCCGTAGAAATTGTTCAGATCGGTTAATTATATAACCTTAATGTTTCTAGCAAACAACCCGGCTAAAAAGAATTAGTAAAATGTTTTATTTTTTTTACTTCCTTTTGCTTATGTCTTTAGATTTGCTTAAACACATAGTTACTAAAAGAAATTCACCTGTGAAGGGCATATTAGCTTCGGTACAGCCGAAGTTAACGTTTTTTCTTGTTTAATATCAAATCAATCCGAGTAATATTCTAAGAGATACACCCTTAGGAAGTTCCGCCCATCAGGACACGTGAGTCTGAATATAAAACTTTAAACGCGTTTATCTCAAAACTCAAATTTTGATGTCAATGGACACGATTTGTCGAAAAGTTATATTCTTTTTTGACACGTCATGGGAGATGAGGTGCCAACGGCTGAGTTTTCGGAGTTTTTAAATAATTTCACAAAATGCAGTTTATATTGTTTAAATGAAATATAAGATTGTATATATAAAAAGAAAATTGTAAAAATAACCTTGTTTTTAGCCTCTGAAACCCACCCCTCAAGTGAATAAGATTTTTGCTTTTTCAGACGTACATATATAATTTAATAAAAGGTGACGAATCGAACACGATATTATTCAGGAGATATATGTGTTTATGCTCGCTTGTGGGTCTGACTAAAACCTTCATTTGTGTCACCTACCTGTCTAACAATTGTCATTTGCACTTCAGCAACAACATTTAAATGCATTTAGTTACGTCAAAACGCAAATCAACAATTAAACTGAGTGTTTCGATCTATAAATAACTTAATATGAATATGCATACTATATAAATATAGGTGCTCTAATTATATTGCAAAGTGTGTTGGAGATAAGTGTGGGAACAGAAAGTTGACAAGGTAATGGAACGTGTTAGCTTATTGACAAAAGAGCTGACAGCAGCTGAAGTTAATTGTCAAGCAGACACTATGACGACAGCTCGGATATATTTATACACATGGATAAACATGGATAAACATATGAGTGCTTGGCAAGTAAAGTCAAATCAGGTACCATATTTTAACTTAAACAACTTAATTGTTATTAAAAGTTATTCAAATTAGAATGCTATTACACTGAACTAGTGCAGAATTGGACTTATGTGGGTGCCTAGTCATAGGGTAGTCGCTGGAATTGCAAGGCTGACGGGGCTGTTTTGATATTTTTGAATAACGAAAGAGATAAGTTCTATTCTTCGCCTAAGAACTACTTACGAATACAATCTATATATGGTGTAAGGTAAGGTCAGCGTAAGGTACACCATCGAAAGAGATGTAGTCAGTTGGTCGGACTCTTCTTCTTCGTAATTGGCGTAGGAACCGCTTACGCGTTTATAGCCGACTTTACAACAGCACGGAGTCGCTCTTCCTTTTAGCAGTTTGGCACCAGTTGGAAATCCCAAGTGTTGGCCGGTCCTTCTCCACCTGGTCTTTCCAAGTGAGTGGAGGTCTTCCTCGGCTACCACCAACGGGTACTTCATCAAACACTTTTAGAGTTGGAGCGCTTTCGTCTATTCGAACAACATGACCAAGCCCAAGCCGATCGATGTCCTCGAATAACTCATACAGCTCATCGTTCCATAGTCTGCGGTATTCGCCGTTTAAGGGTCCGTATATCTTCCGCATCTTCCTTTCTCTCGATAAGTCCTAGTGCCGTCTCATCGGATGTTGTCATCGTACACGGTTCTGCACCAAAAGGAGGACGCGAATGATGATTGATTAGTAGAGTTTGATTTTTGTTCGTCGAGCGAGGACTTTACTTTTCAGTTGCCTACTCAGTCCATAGTAACACCTGTTGGCAAGAATGATTCTGCATTTGATTTCAAGGCTGACATTATTATTTGTGTTAATGCTGGTGGTCTCACTCTTCTACGGAGTAAGTAACGCGATTAGCGAATAATGTCGGAGTCAGAGATAGAAACCACTGAGGCAATAGAGTACCAGAGAATTCTACTTTCTTGATTTCAATGAGACAGAACATTTTATCTTCTCTAGATTTGATTTACTTTCAAAAGAGGAGTTAAAAATTCACCCAGCAGTCATTTCTACCAGGCGAAAGTTAAATAAAATCTTGAATATACCAAAATCCAACAAGATATCATTTTGGACCGCCAAAGGGTGTAATATAAATATTAATAAATCGAAAGTCCACAGAGCTAACTTCTACGTTACATGAAAATTTTGATAATAACACAAAATACACACACTTTCAACAAAAACTTGAATATATGTATATATGTACATATGTAAAGAGGTATCACAGTGATAGTAAGCTTGTTTCCTAAGCGCTCGCGCACCGTCGACACTCTGTCTCCATATCAATGTATATGTATGTATGTACACAACACCCTCTTCAACTCCATCACTGTCAACGGATTTGGTGTGTCGTCGTTGCAATATATTTTTTTTTTTCGTTTGTGTTGCAACAAACACAGTTAAAGTTAATTCAATAATCGCAGCCAATCGATGTGAAAGCCATTTGTGCAAATAGAGAAATTATAACAAAGCTTGACGTACACTAAGCGGAAATGCAAACGGCAACCAAGCTAAGCAACAACAACAACCACCACAGCGGCAACAATTGCAGCAGCGTTGTTGAGCTTAGAGCAAACGTGCCACATTGCAAGGCAAATGGCTAACAGCCATCATCATCATCATCGGCAAATGCAAGCTGAGGCAGAGCAGCGATGGCAACGCGACGACATTCAATTACGCCAAAGTGCAGTTAGAAGCGACGAGATGATCTACAAATGCGCGCGCATACATCTACATATATATATGTACTTGTATATATGTATCTATGCCTCAATGTTGTTAAAAGTGTCGTTAGTTGTAGATTATGGTTACACGAGCATGTCTGTATGTATGTATATATATACACATATATCTGTATTGTATGTTTGTTTGACTTGCGCGTCATTGGGGCGCTTCGTTTAGGTGGGTGATGAAATTATATGCAAACAGGATTAAATAGTCTAAAGCTTTGCAAATTGATTGGGGGTTGAGTAATTACATTGAAATGAGGCAAAGCGATGGATATTACAGATATTCAGTTTGTTATGAATGTCGGTATAATAATGTACGCGCAGCACATGCACACACACACACGCATATAACGGGTGATTTTTTTGAGGTTAGGATTTTCATGCATTAGTATTTGACAGATCACGTGGGATTTCAGACATGGTGTCAAAGAGAAAGATGCTCAGTATGCTTTGACATTTCATCATGAATAGACTTACTAACGAGCAACGCTTGCAAATCATTGAATTTTATTACCAAAATCAGTGTTCGGTTCGACAAATCGAAAAATCGACAAATCGACAAATTTTGTTCAGCGATGAGGCTCATTTCTGGTTGAATGGCTACGTAAATAAGCAAAATTGCCGCATTTGGGGTGAAGAGCAACCAGAAGCCGTTCAAGAACTGCCCATGCATCCCGAAAAATGCACTGTTTGGTGTGGTTTGTACGCTGGTGGAATCATTGGACCGTATTTTTTCAAAGATGCTGTTGGACGCAACGTTACGGTGAATGGCGATCGCTATCGTTCGATGCTAACAAACTTTTTGTTGCCAAAAATGGAAGAACTGAACTTGGTTGACATGTGGTTTCAACAAGATGGCGCTACATGCCACACAGCTCGCGATTCTATGGCCATTTTGAGGGAAAACTTCGGAGAACAATTCATCTCAAGAAATGGACCCGTAAGTTGGCCACCAAGATCATGCGATTTAACGCCTTTAGACTATTTTTTGTGGGGCTACGTCAAGTCTAAAGTCTACAGAAATAAGCCAGCAACTATTCCAGCTTTGGAAGACAACATTTCCGAAGAAATTCGGGCTATTCCGGCCGAAATGCTCGAAAAAGTTGCCCAAAATTGGACTTTCCGAATGGACCACCTAAGACGCAGCCGCGGTCAACATTTAAATGAAATTATCTTGAAAAAGTAAATGTCATGAACCAATCTAACGTTTCAAATAAAGAACCGATGAGATTTTGCAAATTTTATGCGTTTTTTTTTTTCAAAAGTTATCAAGCTCTTAAAAAATCACCCTTTATTAATATACAAGTACCGTTATATTGCAGCGTGCGTACGAATGCAAGCGCTGCTGCTCTGCTCCGATGGTGTCTTCGGGCACTTTGCAAATTAATATTCACCAACGGCGCTGTTGCAGAGTATTCACAGTTAGTTATGACCATTGGCTAATTAATCTATTTTATGGGCTATCTTATATAGTGAAAGTAGCTTATGTTTATGTTGAGACGCAAGTAAACGGCATGTTAACGTGCATATTGAAGGGATGTATGAAACATAAGTGTCTTAAGAGAACTTAGTTTTGATATCTGGAGGATTTAAAAAAAATATTTATAAATTATCATATAAGATATATACCTGCGCTCTTTGATAATATTCATATGCTATACAAATTTGTATAGAAGCTACATATAAAATACAATATATAGGGACGCTACAAAAGCAGATTGATAGGTACAGCAAACGACGTCTTTTTCCGCTCTTTTGATATTTCTCTTCAGTAAGGTTAGCCATTTCATCATGGAAAGATATATGTACGATCCAACAACGAGTCGAAGTTATTAAAAGTTACCACCGACATTCGGAGTCAGTGGCCTAAACTTTAAGAGCGCTACGTCCAATTTATTGTCGTCATAATCGTCCTGTCAGATCAAAAATTGAACGTCTAGCGGAAGTACCCACAGTGTCGAGAATATTGCTGCCGCCATCGCATTAATTCAGAAAGACCCGAGTCAGTCACTCACACTTCGTTCTCAAGCGTTGGGCATCTAGGCCTACATCCTTACAAGATCCAATTGACGCATGAACTGAAGCCGTTGGACACAAGAATCGTCGTATGTTCGTGAATTGGGCTGAGCAACAACTTGATTATAATCCGGTGTTTTTTTTTTCGAAAAATCATCTTCAGCGATGAGACTCATTGCTGTTATTGACCAGGCAGCAATCCACAAGTACTCCATGAATTATCATTGCATCCCGAAAAAATTATGGTTTGTTGCGGTTTATGGGCCGGTGGCATTATTAGACCGTAAATCTTACGTGATGATCAAGACCGGCGCGTTAATGTGTATGGGAATCGCTACCGCACAATGATAACCGATTATATTTGGCCCGAATTCGCTGATATGGACTTGGACAATATGTTCGTTCCAACAGGACGACGCCACAAGCCACACAGCGATTGTCGCAATCGATTTATTGAAAACCAAGTTTGGTGAACGTGTTATCTCACGAAATAGCCCAGTTAATTGTCCGCCCCAGTCGTGCGAATTGACGCCAATATGGTATTTCCTGTATGGCCACATCAAGTCTATGGTCTATGCCAACAAGCCAGCGACGATTGACGAACTTCGCATGAATATCGAACGTGAAATTCCAACAGTACCGACCGATTTGTGCTTGAAAACCGTCGAACATTGAGTTCAGCGTCTGACGAGACGAAATTTTGGTGGCCGAATTATATCCACAAATCGGCCGCCAACTACCCAACTGGGTCATGCGATTTCACCATATTTTACTACTTTTTGTAGAAATGCATTGTCCATGAAATTGATAAGTTTGAACAGCGGAAAATCTTTATAAAGCCGACTATGCAGGGAAAAGTACTGAATCGACAATATAGTCTCTATGGCCATATTCCTGAATGTCTAAACTAACCCTAAATTCCCTAAAGTGCTCGAATATGGACAAGGGTCCAAAAAAAGTTACAAAAAAAAAAAAAATAGTTATAAATCAGGTGATTTCAGTTTCGCGAACAAAAATAATTTCTGAGAGCTAGGTCCAGTGTATATCTAGACTGTGCTTTTAATTGTGTTAAATATCGTACAAAAATGTTCTTCACATGTTCCAGTGCCTTTATGTATGTACTTAGATACATCTAAATGACGGAATATCTATAACATACCCCTTTTTAGTCCGAAATTATTCTCTGTGATGGTCGAAGAAAAAACATATATATATTTGGTAAACTTTACCTGATGTACTTCTTCCAAAACTAATTTATTTCGGTATTGATATGCTCTTCAAATCCCAAAAATCAGTTAACTGCGTTCAATTAATCCATTGAAATTATTGAAAGCATCAGCACTATTACTCTACCCTACGATATGATTTTACAGTGCTATTTCTCTAAAGATAATTCTCTTGATAATTAGTACTGAAATGGACCAAATCAGTACCTTATTTTAGCCACATATTTCTTAATTTGAAGACTACTTGATAGATAAAAGATCCATCATCTTGAAAATTTCGTTACCAGAATCGAAGATGAATGTTTGCCTTTATCTTCTTACAAACTTCTAATAGTCATTGACTTCATTAGTACTGAGAGGCTGTTGAAGAGATTATCCGATTTATGGCAAGTAAGTATGGAGCATTGTTGTATAATTATTAGCCATAGAACTCTCATAAGGATTGTTTGATTCCGCGGAAGTTGATCACTGATCAACAGTATAGAAAATTGTCTAAGATCTGTTATTATTTCATCATCATACTCCATTTTCTTCTCAGTGTAGAAATTACGTTGGTCGATTCAAAAACTTTTCAGGAAAAAAAATGAATAGTAGTTTTCACAGAGCTGCAGACTTAATGTTATACATTTATTAAGTTTATTTGTAATTCTCCGAACTGCCTAGTAAAAACGCCTCAATGCACTGCATTTTTACAAAATATTTACCAGCCCAGCGAATTTCGAGCATCGAAAATAGCCCTACAGCCACTTTCACTTGCTCGTAGAAAGCCTTTACGACGGCAAAGCTATGCAAAATATGTATGTATGTACTGCGTGTACATATATATAGCATTTATTGTACACCCTTTTGTTAATTCTTTAAATATCGCCAAAGTGTAGATGAGAATTTTCAGCGCTCATGCTGAAATCATTTTTCAACAGCCACAAGCAAAGGAAATTATTTCACAGAAAAAAAGGAAAATTGAGAATTAAAATATTCTTCTTTACTGCACTGCAACTCCCTTTACTTTGACTACAAATACATTGTGTACTTCGTTTCTTTTTTATATTTTATTTGGAGGAATAAAGTTATTTTTTGACAGTCCAAAAGCTTCGATATCGAATTTTGAAATTATTAAAATCGACTTAATTGGCTTAGTGAGCTTTTTAATGCTGCTGGTTTGCCTTTTTGTGTATGGAAAGTGCTCTAAAGTTAAATGAAAAAGTGATCGTGCTTGATAATTATCGATTAATCGATAAGAGATCGATCATTTTTTTGTTTGAATTTAATATACACTTCTAAGTGGATAATGTAACACTCGGAATACAACAGTACTCTCTGAAAACATCATTAAACTATTGATGGAAAATTAGAAATGGAGTCATGAGATCAACTTTAATTAAAAAGAAAATTGATCAGCTGTGGATACACTGGTAACTAGCTATCAACACGCTGGTTATTAGTGAAATAAAAAGATTTCAACATTCGATAACAATTTCGGTTATTAAAAATTTGGAACCAAGTTAAGAGCAGATTGGTCAGTCGATTCTATGTAATAATCTGCTTAATATTAATAAAATTATTAAACTAAATAGCAGCTAAGCCAAATAGTATACGGTTTCAACCGAATTAAGCGCTTCCCCTACTAGCATTTTTTTATTTCTCTTATTGTTGTTGCCACCACTGCCGCCATTGTGTGCCAAAAACTTAAGTACATGTAGCTTTATAGAATATAAATCAAATTGTAAAATGAAAATGTTGAGAAAAAAAGAAAACAAAAGCAAAAACTGCACGAAAATGGGCAAAGAAACGAAAAAAAATGCATAATCGGCGCAGCGGTAAAAGAATTTTGAAGTACAAAAATTAACAAAACCAGCGGACTGATTAAAAAATAAACGCACACTCGTGCATGCAATTACAGTATTATATACATACATACATATATGGATTTGTATATGTGAGAATATGTAAATGTAAAACTGCGAGTTGGTTATGTAAAACCACGCGTGTAAGTGTGAGCATGTGTGTGTGTTGCATTCGCACTTAAGTTGGTGTGTAAGTAATGTACTGGCATAGACTCGTGTCTATTTGCCAAGCGCGGTGGCACAGCATGCTTTGTTGTTGTTGTTAATTTTATTTTTTTTTTTAATTTTTTTATAATTTTTTTCGTTTATTTTATTTTGTATTTGTTGTTCTTTTAATTTTTTTTTTCATTTTTACGGTGAAATTTCCATTTTTTCGCCGCTTTATTTAACTGCGAGTTAAGTGAAAAAGCCTTGAAGCGCACTTATACACTCAAACACTCACATATTCGCTTGCAAAAGTACATGCAACGAGCAAGAAGCCGCCATATCCATTGTATTTGCATATATTTGGCAGCAGCAACTGAGTCTCAGGCGAAAAAAAAAATAGAGTTCAAGAGGCACTGCACGCATACCAACACACATCACGCTACTAAAGTACATATTTACACGTGTGTGTGTATGTGTGTGTGTGTTTGCTTGCAGCTTACTTGCCGTACATGTGTTTAAAGTTATAACGAGCCGAGGATGCGCTAATGCACACGCTCACGAGCAATGGGAGTGGCCAAATAAAAAATTGTACTGCCGGTCAGCGCCTTCCACCAAAAAAGCATACACACACACACACACACACAGCCAATGCTCGTTTGCAGTTGCTGAGTGGCAACCTTAGCAGTTGTTGTTGCTGCTGCTGTTGTTGTTGTTGTTGTTGTACTGCACTAAATAAGTAAAATAATGTTGAGTGTTTTTCACTTAAATCGCAATATAAGCGGAAAAAATTCACACAAAATTTGCTGGGAAAAAATTGGAGAAAAAATATAAAATAAAGCAAAAACAACAATGCAAATATGAAAAGTAAAAAAATTGGAAAAAATCCGCAAAATATGTGCCTGAAATGGTTTTGGAAGAGTAATGGCGTTTAAAAAATATGTGTGTATATATATATATGTAGAACTGACCACTGCATTGTATATACACTTGCCACGCATATTGGCTGTGTGTAATGCACTTTGCATGCAATATATAAAAATGCGATCATTTTAAGGCACTTATATACTTACACACGCAATTATATATATCATATATATATGTAAATAAAATATATAAGCATATGCAGCCGTAACTTAATAAATATACGCGCATGCAGCCATGCCGCATTACCTGTCGTGCATAGCCAAAGCGTTGCCACAACAAATATCCTTACCATTCTTTTTTTTAATTTCTTTTTTTAATTCGCTGGCTTTATTGTTTTCGCTTTTGTTTTTGTGTGTGTGTGTTTTTTTTTTTGGTATTTTGGCTGCTGTAACGCTCGTAATTTTTGTGCTTGGCTAATTAGCACAGCCGGTTGGAAAAAGTTTAGTGAGCGAGAAAAATTGCTGCCTGCCTGCCATAGTCGGCATACATATACATATATACAGTTATATTTATATACATACATACGCATATATTTGCATTTAATTGCTCCAAACGGTTAAAACACAATATTTTTCTCGTTTAGCCTTACCTAATTTCAGTTGACCTCGTTTAATTTCGCCATTTTTCGACAGAGAAATTTAAACTTTTTCGGTTTAGTACGTGATGTAGCCGTTATATTACAGTTATGTGTAAAAAAAGTGTTTCAAATGAAATTTTTTGTAATTGCCAGAACACTACTCAGTATTCTATTTTAGATAGAATAATAGTTATTTAATAAAACAATGCTAACAAGTACAGTTACCTCTTACAATTTAAAATTAAATTTTATTCTCTTATTTGGATACAATTTGATCATTCCTGAAATGCACCACAGCATGTTTTATGCCCTGGACAGGGTATATTAAGTTTGTCACAATGTTTGTAACACCCAGAAGGAAGCGTCGGAGGCACTATAAAGTATATATATAAATGGTCAGTATGTTGAACTGAGTCGATTTAGCCATGTCTGTCTGTCTGTCTGTATATATACGAACTAGTCCTTCAGTTTTTAAGAAATTTTGCAGATTTTATTTTCTCTTCAAGAAGCTGCTCATTTGTCGGAACTGCGGATATCGGATCACTATATCATATAGCTGCCATACAAACCGAACGATCGGAAGCAAAGGCTTGTATGGAAAACTTCCGCATTTTACTACATATCTTCACGCTATTTGGTGTGAGTTATTGTTCATAGAAATAATTTAATCTCCGAAAAAAATTGTTCAGATCGGTTAACTACATATCCTTAATGTTTCTAGCAAGCAACCCGGCTAAAAAGAATTAGTAAAATGTTTTCTTTTTTTACTTACTTTTTCTTACGTCTTTAGATTTGCTTAAACACATAGTTACTGAAAGAAATGCACCTATGAGGGGTATATTAGCTTCAATACAGCCGAAGTTAACGTTTTTTCTTGTTTTATTTAATGACGCTTCAAGCGTCTATATAACGTGGGTTCAAATATCATTCGAAACAAGCTATAAAATTTAGAATCAGTGTTTCCTAATAGAGGTCTGGTTTCTTCTCACAAGATCGGGTCTCCGAAGGAAAGACAAAACAAGTAAGGAAGGGCAAAGTTCGGGTGTAATCGTAAATTTTATACTTTCGCAATTTATAGATTTAATTTTATTGATATAACACACAATTTGACTAACATGTTACTAATATATATGGTATAAAGTTCATTGAAAGTTGCAAACCCTAATATTAGGTATATGGGATTTAGGTGAAGTTATGACCCGATTTTACTAATTTTTGGCACGGAGGCATATTATTGGAAGAAAAATATTTCCTTTAAATTTCCTAAAAATGTATGAGACACTTACCTATTCTGTACAAAATTTATTAGAGGCACTGAGGTCCTCATGTTACATTTATGGGGCCTTGCAAACTTACGGTCCGATTTCGACGATTTGTGCAAAGTTCTGTTCCGATATCTTCACTAGTGCTTACTTTATCTATTGTAAAGTAAACGATTCAAATCGACTTCAAAGTTCGGGTATATGCGATTTGGCCCACTTTCACAACATATCATTGGTATGCAAGGAAAATAATTATATTTTTATTTTTTTATTATAATACAAACCGAATTTCACTGAAATTGGTCGAGTAGTTTCGAAATATGGTTTTTAAGCCATAAGTGGGCGGAGCCACACCCATTTAAAATTTTGAATACCAATTTGAGTTCAACCCTTCTGTACCATCTTTATAATGAAATTTTAGGTTTCTGGCGGTTTTCCTAACTGAATTAGAGCATTTTTAGTAGTTTTCAACATAACCTTTGTATGAGAGGTGGGCGTGGTTATAATTCGACTTCCTCCATTTTTAGACTGTATAAGGAAGTGCGTGAAGAAAACAATTCCTGAGAGTTTCGTTGATATGACTTTAGTAGTTTACGAGATATGTACAAAGAACTAAGTCGGAAGCGGGGTCACGCCCACTTTCCAAAAAAAATTTTATGCGAATATGCCATTTCTTAGTACGATCCTTTGTGCCAAATTTCACTTTCTTAGCTTAATTTATGGCTTAGTTATAGATCTTTATAAGTTTTCGGTTATCGCTATTTTGTGGGCGTGGCAGTGATCCGATTTCGCCCATCTTCGAACTTATCCTTCTTATGGTGCCAAGACATACGTGTACCTAGTTTCATCACGATATCTCTATTTTTACACAAGTTACATCCTGCACGGAAGGACGGTCAGCCGGAGAGATTTCCGGATTTCAACTCTACTCGTCACCCTGATGACTTTGGTATAACCCTATATCTCACTCGTTTACTTTTAGGACTTAGAAAGAACCGTTATGTGAACAAAACTATAATACTCTCTTTAGCAACTTTATTGCGAGAGTATAACAAAGCCGTTCGTGAGAGAAATACTGCTGAAGAAGCTCTAAAAAGTAATTAGAGAATTGAGAAAATTACAGTACAATGCATTAATTTACGGAGAAGAAGTCTTCTAACTATGTTCTATGTAAGATCTAAGCGAAATATTACGCTGCGTCCTTAATAAAAGGACAGTCAAAAGCCTGGTATCAAGCGGATTCACGAAACAACACACACAGCGCAAATCTATTGTAATCTACCTATATATTTTCGATTTTTTTAGGAAAACTAATTTAGAGCTTCATATAACTTAAAATCGAACTCGAACTGGATTTTCCATAGTACTCGACCAATTGTCAAATTCACGACCTAATAGGAAAGGAAAGGAAGGTAGGCAGGAAGCTACGATTGCAGCTAAACAGAGAAAAATAGTCAGATGACCACTGGTATGTGGTGTTTCATGTATTATTACAAATATATGTTCTGCTTAGATAAGAAGATGGTAAAACTTATTATAAAAGCGACGCTGAGAGGAACTTGAGTGTGTTTAATAAGACCTGAATAGAAATTTGAAATCCCAATCTCTGTATCCACAGCATATAATAAACATATCTATATCTAGCATATATAAACATAACGGGTGATTTTTTTGAGGTTAGGATTTTCATGCATTAGTATTTGACAGATCACGTGGGATTTCAGGCATGGTGTCAAAGAGAAAGATGCTCAGTATGCTTTGACATTTCATCATGAATAGACTTACTAACGAGCAACGCTTGCAAATCATTGAATTTTATTACCAAAATCAGTGTTCGGTTCGAAATGTGTTTCGCGCTTTACGTCCGATTTATGGTCTACATAATCGACCAAGTGAGCAAACAATTAATGCGATTGTGACCAAGTTTCGCACTCAGTTTACTTTATTGGACATTAAACCAACCACACGAATGCGTACAGTGCGTACAGAAGAGAATATTGCGTCTGTTTCTGAGAGTGTGGCTGAAGACCGTGAAATGTCGATTCGTCGCCGTTCGCAGCAATTGGGTTTGTGTTATTCGACCACATGGAAGATTTTACGCAAAGATCTTGGTGTAAAACCGTATAAAATACAGCTCGTGCAAGAACTGAAGCCGAACGATCTGCCACAACGTCGAATTTTCAGTGAATGGGCCCTAGAAAAGTTGGCAGAAAATCCGCTTTTTTATCGACAAATTTTGTTCAGCGATGAGGCTCATTTCTGGTTGAATGGCTACGTAAATAAGCAAAATTGCCGCATTTGGGGTGAAGAGCAACCAGAAGCCGTTCAAGAACTGCCCATGCATCCCGAAAAATGCACTGTTTGGTGTGGTTTGTACGCTGGTGGAATCATTGGACCGTATTTTTTCAAAGATGCTGTTGGACGCAACGTTACGGTGAATGGCGATCGCTATCGTTCGATGCTAACAAACTTTTTGTTGCCAAAAATGGAAGAACTGAACTTGGTTGACATGTGGTTTCAACAAGATGGCGCTACATGCCACACAGCTCGCGATTCTATGGCCATTTTGAGGGAAAACTTCGGAGAACAATTCATCTCAAGAAATGGACCCGTAAGTTGGCCACCAAGATCATGCGATTTAACGCCTTTAGACTATTTTTTGTGGGGCTACGTCAAGTCTAAAGTCTACAGAAATAAGCCAGCAACTATTCCAGCTTTGGAAGACAACATTTCCGAAGAAATTCGGGCTATTCCGGCCGAAATGCTCGAAAAAGTTGCCCAAAATTGGACTTTCCGAATGGACCACCTAAGACGCAGCCGCGGTCAACATTTAAATGAAATTATCTTCAAAAAGTAAATGTCATGAACCAATCTAACGTTTCAAATAAAGAACCGATGAGATTTTGCAAATTTTATGCGTTTTTTTTTTAAAAAAGTTATCAAGCTCTTAAAAAATCACCCTTTATAAGATCTAACAAAAGATGATTAAAAGATCGTAGAGAGTAAGCAGATTCCAAATTCCGCTTATAGACTTTACTTGGAAGATTGAAGATAAGTAATACGAATCATCTCATTATATATTTGTAAGTGGAGAACAGTTATAAGACACAAGTTTAAGCGCTTGATTACAAACAGACCTTCGTTAAATAAAACATTTTCCCCATTTCATGGTCAGCACAAAACTAAAATATTTCCAAGGGGTTGCTGCATGTAAGTATGCAAATATTACACGCTTATAACCGGTATTCGATTATGTCCGCACAAGGGGTGAATTTCCCACTCCACACACACACTAATAATGTCACAATCGCTTGCATTAAATTATTTCCAAAAATAACTTTCATTATATATATGTGGGGGTTGGAACAAAGCACATAATCAACCACATCCTCTTCACCCAACACCGGTTGCCTCAGTTCCGGCTGGCGTCAGTTCAACTGCAACTACCAGTACACTGCCGCTGTCTCTTGTCACTTGTCTTTATGAGCAAAAACTTTTATTTGCCACTGCGTAATATCAAATGGTGTCATTTTATATACCAACAACAACAATAAAAAAGAAGAAATTCACTCTCCACATCCCTTTGCCGTCGTTGCGTTGCTTCACGCTGCTTCTTACAGCTTGCAGCTCATTACGAGCGTTTTGCATACGCGCAAGTGTAATGAATTTCATGAATTTCATCAGTAACTTTCCAACCAACACCACACCGCAGCAGTTTAATTTCAAGAGTTTTGTTTTGAAATCACCACGAAACAGGAAATTAAACTTTTTAATTTTATGCAAAAATACACCAGCAACTCAACGGTCGGTAGAGGCGGAAGAGAGAGAGCGTATAAGAGTGAGCAAAAAGGACACGTTTTGAACTCTATATATATATATATAGCATTTACTTGCATTACCCATGTCAGTATGTGGTTACTGTAGATAAAGCGATAAAGCTAAAGTGAGGTTATATTGAAATATTCTTGTTATTGACCATTCTCTTTAATCTTTCTGATGTCTTAATATAAGCCTGGCCCAGGCTAATGACGTAAAAGTTAATAAAATCAATAATTAAAAATTTTGTTTGTGGTTTCAGTGTGGTGTAATGAAGTGGGCTGAATATCTTAAGTTGTAATGATTTTCAAAGCTTCATGTTTAATAGGCATAGCGAGGCTATCAACGTCAGATTTCCATGTAAATACTACAAAGTAGGAGGAATTTAGGACGCATTGCAACTATTCCGCTCTGTTTCTATATGATTTTTTGTTTGGGGGATGATCAATGCAATTCTTTATTCCTCTGAAAGGAATGCTTGCAGAAGTCCGGACCCTGAACTAATTTTTCGACGTTTTTCAGGCATAAATCTTCAGGCTTGTTGGCATAGGCCATAGACTTGACGTAGTCCCACAGGAAATAGTCTAATGGCATGGCACTACCGAGGCGGCCAATTGACTGGGCCCTTTCGTGAGATAACTTTTACCAAACTTGGTTTTCAATAAACCTATTGCGATATTCGCTGTGTGGCTTGTGGCGCCATCCTCTTTGAACCACATATTGTCCAAGTCCACATCATCCAATTCGGGTCAAAAATATTCGGTTATCATTGAGCTGTAGCGATTCCCATTCACAGTAACGTGCCGGTCATGATCATCACGGAAGAAGTACGGACCAATGACACTGCCGGCCCATAAACCGCACCAAACCGTAATTTTTTCTGGATCCAATGGTGACTCATGAAGTACGTGTGGATTGCTGCCTGATCAATAACGCATATTTTGCTTATAGACGAAGCCATTCGCCAGAAATGAGTCTCATCGCTGATTTTTCGATGTAAATCCGAATCATTTTCAAGTTCTTGCTCAGCCCAATTCACGAACATACGACGGTTTTGGTGGTCAAGCGGATTCAGTTCGTACGTCAATTTGATCTTGTAAGGATGTAGGCCAAGATCTTTTCACAAAATTCGCCACGACGACGTCACAGAAATGCCCAATGCTTGAGAACGACGTGTGAGCTACTGATTTGGGTCTTCCTCATTTGATATGCCGGCGGCAGCTCTACAGGCACTTCTTTGTCTCACTGGCACGGGAACATTTTGTACTGTGCCGATAGATTCAAATTTTTCCACTAGACGCTCAGTTGTTGATCTGACAGGGCGATTATGACGACCATAAATTGGGCGTAGCGCTCTTAAAGTTGAGGCCTCCGAATTTCGGTAGTCAATTTTAATAATTTCGACTCGTTGTTGGATCGTATATCTTTCCATGATGAACTGGCAAACCTTACTGAGGAGAAATGTCAACTGGCGTCGTTGGATGTCCTTTTTGATCTACTTTTATAGCGTCCCTTTTGAAAAACGCTTTACTATTAAGTATGTAAGTAACTCCTTTACTGAGTTGAAGTTACGTTCCAGCTCGATCAGGAGATCATTTGAATGGATGTTTTATATTTAGAGAGATTTAAAAGAGAGAAGAGAGACTAAACTAAGAAGTTTGAAAAATTCAGGGTTGCATTTCCTTTTTGGTAGATCAAACACTATTGATCTAACAGGAGAAACCAAAGATTTTTAGAACAACCCTAATAAAAATTCCTAATATTCTATCAAAATTACTGAGACCATTTAAAATTTATGGAATTATTATTATATTTTCATTACTAGAATGAGCTAATATTAATTTGTCTCTGCAATTTACAAGACACCTTCTAATATTTCACAGTAATCATAACGGAGATTTTAATAATTATTCGATACGCACTTACACAGTTATTTAACAGTTCGCCTACAGCTAAATTATTGCATATGAAATCCCCAATATTTTGCATTGACATTAACATTTCAAAAGGTAAATAAACAGTCTAATAATGCTATGTATGTAGTTATGTATAATTAAGAATGTTTATATCACTTGGCATAACAATTATGCTTTGATACAGCACTTGAGGTCAAATAATATGTGATTTAAGCACTAATAATAAATGTTTAGCATAAATAAATAACTGAAATACACACATAAAGCAAATCTTTTGGAGCATATGTTTGAATATTTTAACAAAAGTTGCCAAAGCACATAAGCTTTAGAGTGTCTTTCTTAAAAAATAGAAGGAAATATTTTAACAAAATGCTCAGTATTAACAAAACATTTCACAGAAATAATTTTAAAGCACAAAAATCCAACTTAAAATCACTTTAATTCTTAAAGTAACCTGCTGATGTCATCGCCTGGGGCAGCTTCAGTGGCACATACAAACACACACACACACTTTGGAAGCACGAAAAGTTTTATCTCTTACAAACCATAACGGAGGCGTGTCCCTGAACGCAACTATAGTGTACGATATCAAAAGTGAACTGCTATTACAACAACAACGACAGCAACAACAACAATGTTAGCAAGCACTAAATGCATTGAAAATGTGAAAGAAGCTGAAACGGTTGGCTGTGTCAGTAGCGTGACGCTAATGGAGCATGTCTAATGAGTGTAGCTTAAAACGGAAAAAGCACCCAAAATTGATGGCATTGGCCAGAGCGGAGCACATGCGAACGCAGTGTGGTGGGAGAAAAGAGAAAATCGCTGTTCAAGAAAATCAATTTCAAACATTTTCTATTATTTAGGTGGGTACATATGTATGTAGCCCCCGTATGTTTGTATGTTGTTGTGTTGCAGGTATGGGTAAGATAATGTACATATAAATATTTATATGTTTACAGATATTTGCCAGGATTTTGATATCGCCATACCTAACTTTTTATTTTATTTGCACCATTTTTTGTATTTGTGGAATTAATACTGTCGCAACTTGTTGCATAGAGTATATTGTAACAGTAAAAATTTAAAAATCGGGAGACCGAAATTCTCTCGATAACCTAAAAGCTGAAGACGGACTGTCCTTATGTTTTCATAAAATTCAAATTAAATCTCTGAGATATTAAAACGGAATTCAGAGAATATCTTTTCCCTTGAATATTGTGTTCTGATACCGAAAATGGATAAAATCAGGTCAAAATTTCCTTACCCCCCATACATCTAATATAATGATTTTCAAAATACGGGTTGGTTTTATCGGTTAATATGTGAGATATCTCACCAAAATTAAGTGAACTTAGATATAATTTTTTCTGATTCTGATTTTCGTTATTCTAGTCAACTTGGAATTAAGAGGGTATCTGCAACATCTGATCACAGATCATCATCCTTGACACTAAAAATGGATAAAATCGATGAAATACTTCCACAGTTAGTTCAAGAGTTATGGAGTTCACTAATGCCGAAATTCGCGCTATTTTAAAGACCTGTGACGACGAATACCGATCAAATCATGGAAAACGTCGAATTAGACCGGCATGTGGATCTCGTGACATCGCCCAGGAGATGGGAGTTAGTCACCAAACCATTTTAAAACATCTGCAGAACGCTGGATACACAAAAAAGCTTGATGTTTGGGTGCCGCATGATTTGACGCAATAAAACCTTCTGGACCGAATCAACGCCTGCGTTATGCTGCTAAAACGGTACGAGCTCGACTGATTTTTGAAAAATGGATCACGCACAATGGTCAATATCAAGCGAAGACGTTCGTGGTCGAAGGCCGGTGAGTCGTCCCAAACCGTCGCCAAGCCGGGATTGACGGCCAGGAAGGTTTTGCCGTGTGTTTGGTGGGATTGGAGGGGAATCATCCACTATGAGCTGTTCCCATATGGCCAGACACCTGATTCTACCATCTACTGTGAACAACTGGACCGCTTGAAGAAGGCGATCGACCAGAAGCATCCAGAATTGGCCAACAGAAATGGTTTAGTGTTCCACCAGGTCAACGCCAGACCACACACTACGTTGATGACTCGTCAGATGCGACGGGAGCTCGGATGTGGATGGTGGATGCGCACCATACAGTCCGGACATAGCGCCAAGTGATTATCACCTGTTCCTCTCCATGGCGAACGCCCTTTGTGATGTAAAGTAAAACGCCAACCCCTATATTATACAGCATTATGAAATTATGAGATCTCAAATACCATCACTGAAAGTTGGACAGATTATTTTGAAACTTTAAGAGATTATACATTTTAATCTAGAGCATCGAAGTGTTGACTAATTTTCATAACTTTTTTTGGAAAACAATGGACCGTTACAAGATTTTCACTGAAAAAAGTTATTTTACCGTACCGCCTATTGACATAGTATTGCTCGAATACCGAAAAATGTTCTAAAGCTGTAGATGTCGCTCTATCTATCGAAATTAATTCCAGAAAACCTCAATTTAAGTAATTTCCTTAAATTTACTACTAATATTTAACTCATCTAAAGCACCTAAAGGTTGGTGCCACCCGTATCTAAGCTGTCCCTCTTTTTGTAAATATCTTCATTGAGCATAATGCCTATTTAAGTAAGTATTTATATACATATACAATACATTTATCTTGCTTCAGTGAAAAATTCGACCGAAATGCAACGTCATCGGACATACGACACGCCTCGTTGGCTGACCATATGCGTCCAATTCGACATTAGGCATTGCCTTTGAAGCACACACACACATATACACAAACATAGAAACAAGTGTAAGCGCGCCGGCTGATAACGTTTTGTATTTCGTACAACAGCAGCAGCAACAACAACCACAAAGCAGATATAAATAAATAAATAAAATGAAAAGAAAAGAAAGGAAAGTAGAAAAAATATCTTAAAATGTCAGATGTATGTTGAATTTTCACACAACGCCTTAGACAGCCTCACTTAATGGCAATAAAAAGTAAATTAAATCAGTGTCCTTAATCCCTGAATTGATGTCGGCGTTTTTTCCTTATACGAAGCTGCATGGCATGGCATGCTACCATCCGACATGATTTTATTTTCATTTTTCTATACATTTTGCGCCTTACAATATTCTTTCAATTTTGTTTTTTTTTTTTGTTTTTTTTTTCTTCTGCCATCCACTTTCTTTGCTTCGCTTCATTACAGCTGAGGAGGCGGGGTTGGTAACGATGACGATGAGGACAATGACGACGACGCCGACAACGTTGGAACATTGTTGTGTGCCGCCACGTCGCCGGCAAAAAGCTTAAAATGTTGAGAAGAAGCTTCAATTTAGTTAGTTGAGAAGCAGCAGAAATCACTTTGGCTGAGACTATGCGGCTCAGAGGCGTACAATGACAGGCGCACATGCCTACGCGCATTTTTACATAACCACACATACATATATGTGTTTGTATATATGTAGGCCACGCTAGACCTTTTGTACGTTGCCACGACCATTCGAGCTTATTGGCACGCAGCGCTTTGAATGGGAGCACAGAGTCGCTGGAGACTCAGCTGCCAGTCGCACTACTCGTTTAACAGTCAGCTGTTCAAGGCGAATACGATTCATTCAAATTATTGGCGCGTCTTACAACATGCCAAAGCTGACACACATACATACACACTTACATACTTACTTACATGTATATGCATGTAATAGAGACGTCAATGTGGAATTTAAAAGAATTACAGCAACAATAACGGTTACAACTCAGTGGCAGCAGCACACTAAGAGCATTTAATATTCGAGAGATTATGATTTTGCGGAAATTCTTCGTTGTCTGCCACAAGTTTTTCAAAATTGTTTAAGTTTCTTCCATCCGGTCATAAAAATGCCACTGCTTATTGTCGCTGGAACTTTTTAAATCGATTTCAATCATCGACAGCGGTCTTTATCTCTATTTGGTATTACATATTGCACATAAGCGGCTTAACTAATTGAAGTTGAATATCCTGGTCATACTTTTAGTAATTGAATATAGATTTTTTGTAGAGCGGATTTAAATCAAATGCGAAGTTAAATTTTCGTGAGAGTTTGGATGGTGTATTTTTACTGTCAACCAAATTTGAGATTTCGAATTACCACTATTCAATAAGCTGGCAGTGCTGTTCATGAAAAGCTTTCCTATTTTTGATATATAAAATACAGATATATAATTTTAAATTTAAACATCTGGCAACGCTGGTAAAAATATTGTTTCCAATGAGTTTATTTAATTCTCTTCATTTAGATACCCATATTGTCATAATTCATTTTTTAATCAGTTATATTGAATTCAAACTTTAAAATAGGTGGCAACCTTTTTCACAAAAATATTTTAAATGAACTGTTAAAAATTACAGACTTTCAGGTTTATCATTTTTATGTTTCGTACTCTGCAAAGAAAATATTTCAACGAATTTTTTTGATGAGTCCACTTTATAAAGAGTGCAAATAATTGTGGGCATAAAGCTTTCAGTGGGTACCCTTTGTAGTTATAGAATACTTAACTCGAGTATTCGAAGATGACACCAGAAAACTGAAAAATATTGTATTTGAAAATGCTCGCAGTAGCCTTAGTTAGATAGCAGCAGTACTCAGAATCTCTTTGGGCCACCTTAAAAAGTTGTATTTCCTTCCAACAAACTCTCAGTTCAAAATGCCTGTTCTTAAGAAAAACAAATCGCGTGTGTTTTGTGTCCGTAGAAATCTATTCTGAATCGCTGACATAACGTCGTACTACATATTGAGCGAGAAGGGCATATTTAACAAGTAAGGAAGTGCTAATTTCGGTTGTAACCGAACATTGTATATAGTATTTGGGGTCTGAGGTATTTCGTGGACCGATTTCAACTATTATATTAACCGATATATACGGTATTAAGTCCACCCGAAGTTTGAAAATCCGAATGTGAGGATATGGGCCTTAAGGAAATAATGGTCTGATTTTGCCCATTTTTAGCACAGAAGTACACCTCCTTTGAATTTCTTTAGAATATCTGAGAGATTTCCCGATATTTTCAATAAAAAATTGGCCGCTTCGAGGTCCTCATTTGTGGTATCTGGGGCCTTGAAAAGTTATTGCTCGTTTTTAGTGATTTTTATATTGGATATATTACACTAGAAATACGGTATTTGTGCAAATTTACAAACAAGCGTTATGTGAACAAAATTATTATACTCTCTTAGCTTTGTTGCGAGAGTTGTTGTATAAAAATGTTAGAACACACCGTTTTTTGCTCAAAGATTTTGTTTAAGCAAACTTAATGGTCTTAACCTATTAGGTGCTTTTGTTTATTTAAGATTTAAATATATGCAAGAAAGCATCTTGATTGCTTAAAATTTAACTTGGAAAGAAATGAAGTTATCCGTAAGACTTCAGAAAACAAAGCCAGCGTTTGGAACTTGGTTGATATTTCTTTCAGTGATGGTTTTAAGACATCAAGCATGTCAAAATGGACTAATCTGTATAGATATTTTCACAATAAACTAAAGTGACCACCAGTATTTTCATGGAAAACATAAGCAATTTTAGTGACTTAAAGGCTTTACTTTTATTGAGAAAAGGAATTTAATATGTGGAAAAAATACTTTCTTCCAGTTGTCATTAGCAACTATCTTTATATATTTACATATGTATATTGTTAAGCGTTTTGATGAAAAGATAAGCTGCTGAAAACTCTATTTTATTTGTGACACATTTCCAAGTGAGTATTCCGTTGAATATGAGCATCGGTCTCTAAAGTCTCTGATATGCAGATGTGATCTGAAATACATATGAAATTTAATTGTGCAAAATTCCAAAAACAATGAAATATGCCTAACTCACTGAAATACGTGGAAGCTCAAATAAGTGTTTTTTTCTTTTTTATACTTGTTTAAGAACATACAAATCTAGACATAAATACCATAAACAAATTCACAGCAACGAAGTTTGTCAGGCGTGAAAGTGTAACTGTATTTACAGCTAGCACATTTCAATTGTTTCTACCAAAATCTATTCACACCTATGCCGTATGCGGGAAATCACAGCTGTACTACATATGAGAGCGCATCATCTTGCCACATACCGAAAATGCGCGACAATCAACGCGCCACATTTTTATAAATGTATATGTGAATGTGCATGTGTCCTTTTAAGAACATATAACTTTATATGCTTAGCGTTTACGCTTCAAATAATACACAGCATAAATAACAGTACAATAAGTAATAAGAGAAGAGAACATTGCATAAATACAAAATCACTGAAGCAATTGTAATTTTATTTCATGCCAGCAAAAACTTTTCCCACACAAAATACTCGCTTTATCTAGGCGAAATTGTTGAGTGAAGAACGCTGCTTTTCCAACATATATGCATATACATATACATACATACATACATACATATATACATAGACATATATAGGCATATGGCACTTCGCTGAAATTGAATCGCCACAAATATCAAACATTCAAAGACATAAGTGTGTTTGTGTATGCCAAAATGAAAGGATTTTGAAAAGTTTGAACGGCATCACTCTTAAAAGAAAGCAGTAGGAGGCTGTTATATCGTATGTAGACGTTTCCAGCAACATTTATAAAATTGTATATTCACATGCGTGAAGTTGCAACAATTCAGCCGCTAGCGGATATGTTCGTTTGCGCCTACTTTGAAAACTTTTAACAAGAAAAATTGTTTCAAATAATTCAAAAATGGTATGCCAAAGTAAATTTGTTTCCACAACAACAATTTTACAATATTTACAGTCGTCTGCAATTAACCACCACATACATATGTATATACTGTGTGTATCCCATATAAGTTGAAATTCTTTAATTTAATTATGTTCTGTCAAATAAGTACCCTGAAATTCTCATTTTTAATAGATAAAAATATTGCATAAAGAGTTTGTGTGAAATGTTGTATTTCAAACGAAATTTCTTGTGCCAAAATGTTGGAAAATTTACGGGAAAATTTAAAATTAGAATTTCCGGATACTTGTTTGACATATATGCCATGAAAATTAGAATACCATTAAATACATACATTGCCATTAAATTCCAATAGATATAAATTAGTAGCCTCATGTCTACCCAATAACTCCCTTCACGCCAGACAGACTGATCCATATTTCACAAAAGCCACTTGGAAGCGATATTTACAAATTATATTTATTTTTGTATATATTTACTTCATTAACTAATCGCTTTCTATACCTCAGTTTCACTAAATAGTTCCTCCTTAAACCACCTTTATTGTAGAATTTTTGGTTTTAATTCCATATTTTACAACTACGCTGTAAAAACTGCAAAAACAAATATGTATTAACAATAAACAATAAGTAAATATTACATAAGCTTCAAAACGTGGCACTGCAATTGCTGCGTAGTTATAAGTTTTGAAGCCAACTAACTATGCAAGCAGCGCTGCCTGCAGTTCGCTTCTCTGCCGAGCATCTCATACACAATTCCTTTTAGCGTGAATATTAACAATTTTTGGATGAAAACTCACCAGTTTTTCGATATTATGTTGAAATTTAGGACGCAATAAAGCAATTGTTCTATAAAATCTGTTAAATTATAAACAATATACAACAAAATTCACTTAAACAAATTCAATTCTTCGCCTGCGCCGGCGACTTGATTGATTGATTGATTTGTGATTTAATAATATTAATACATTACTTTACAGAAAACTACACAATATTTACATCACTAATTACAACAAAATACATATATTAATATTATTGATGTTTTACTTAAATATCACAATTTTCGTAATTTTTCACAAGCGCGTCGGAAGAATGTGCTCGACAAATGGAATGGCAAAGGAAATTGACGTAAGCATAGAGTTGCATTTGCATTACAAGTTGATTAGTTGTGGTATTCACTATAAAAATTATTAAATTATTTAATTTATTTAATTTTGATGAATCATATTTGTAATATTATTATGCACATACAAACGTATGTGTATTATATATATTATAATATTGTCGTTTTCAGCTTGTAAATTAATATTAATAATGCAGAGTAAAAAATAGTCTCCGAGATACAGTGGAACTTTTCTAAGTCAACTCACCAAATCCACAAAAAAAACGTCGAGAACTAGTATATACTTTGAACTAGTATAGTATTACAGCAAAAACATATCAAAAACATATACAACTCGGACCTTAACCCCCTTAGAGTGTGGAGACACTTTTTATATTGTGAATATTGCTGCAATAAAAATGATTCTTGGACAAATTAGTAAAATAATTTTTTGTTCTTCATTTGTAATGGCAATATCGTATACAGTTTAATAAATATCGTAAGGTATAGATAATTATTAAAAGTTAGCTAGATCACATGGCCACTCAAACTGTTGCAATGAGAGTTTCATAACGATCGCCTAAAAACATGCAGACTTTTTTGCTTGCAATTGCACTACTTATATAATACATAGTAGCTATAAACCAAGGAAATAAGCAGAATATTGAACATACAATACAAACATGTACCTGGATACGCATGGAACATATACATTGTGGCAAGCTTTAGAGAAATGTACATAGTAAATTATATTCTGCATTTATATATCTGCAAACTTTAATGATTTACCTTTAAAAAGCTGTTTTAAACGTCCTTCGCCAGAGTTTTGTAGTTTTAGATTAGTTTAGACCGAAGCGCTTAGTATTAATTAGACTTTCACACAGAGGCACTATAACATAACCTCTTTTTACTTGAAGTCCCAGAGCACCGATTTATATTATTCAATACAAATTACTAACTAAACAAATATCCATAAAGTTTTTTACGTAAAGTACTCAGAACTGATATACTTTTGATTAAATACATTTTACTTTAATTTAAACAACAAATTTCTCAATTATTATTAACTTATTTAACACGGCGAATAGGAAGCTGATGCGCGACGTTTGAAATGGCGACGGAAACTGGACAATGCAATTGCAGAAAATAGCGTTGCCAGCTTGTTGAAATAAGTTATGCAAAGTGACCGCTAGGTGTTGCTAACGAATAGTTGGTGATGGAAGTAAAATAGATATAATATTATTATTTAGTAAGGATTTTGCTGAATCCATATCTGGATATACATGTTTGGGTATTTTTATAAAAACTTTTGCTGGAAAGCGGCTAGGGGTTCAAAAAAACTTCTAGATCTTGATATTATTTTTCAAGGCTGCAGAAGAATTTTGATCTTCAAAGAGTTAAATTAATTAAAAATATTCGGTAAAATGAATGGAGAGGAATACAAATTAATTAGTCAATATTTTATTAAATTCAGAATATATTACGATAGTTTATTGAGTTCTCAACTGATATGGCACCACCTTTCCGTTACATAGCGCCATCTATGGTGTTTTCAAATAAAATTGATAGCGATGATCACGGTGTTGTAATACGATAAAAGGAATATACAATAAAAATATTATAATTTATTAATTTAATAAAATACAGTATAAAATGTAAGCTATGCCTTATGTGCCAAAATATATAGGAAATTAAATATTTATTTCTATGTACAAAAATTAAAAAAAAAGATTAAAACATATTTTGTATATGAGGACTTCCATGTCATTACGACTACTAATTTATTTTTTGCGAAGTATGATTCTAAAAATTTTATAAAAGTTTAAATTCTACAGAAGTTAATTTAACTATTGTGCGAGTTTCAAACTCTTTAATATACAGTGGAACTTATATAACTCGAAGATCTCCATAACTCGAACTTTTGAATTGGCAATACCGTTTAGAAATCAAATTTCATACAAATTTCCTTCCATAACTCAAACTTCCTTAACTCCTAGTTCACCATAACTCTAACTCTTGAATGGGCAATAGAAGTCATACATATATAAATAAAATACATTTTATACAGTATTTTATTAAATTAATAAATTATTATTTTATAATTGTATATTCCTTTTATCGTATTACAACACTGTGATCATCGCTTTCAATTTTATTTGAAAACTTACACGCATATGTAAGCACCATAGATGGCGCTGTGTAACGGAAAAGAGATTAAAGTGCATTGAAAAACTAGTTGAGAACTCAATAAACTATCGTAATATATTCTGAATTTAATAAAATATTGACTAATTCATTGGTATTCCTCTCCATTCATTTTACCGAAGATTTTTAATTAATTTAACTCTTTGAAGATCAAAATTCTTCTGCAGCCTTGAAAAATAATATCAAGATCCAGAAGTTTTTTTTGAACCCCTAGCCGCTTTCCAGCAAAAGTTTTAATAAAACTACCTACACATGTATATCCAGAATGGATTCAGCAAAATCCTTACTAAATGATATTATTATATTTATTCCACTTCCATCACCAACTATTCATTAGCAACACCTAGCGGTCACTTCGCATAATGTATTCTAACAAGCTGGTAACGCTATTTTCTGCAATTGCATTGTCCAGTTTCCGTCGCCATTTCAAACGTCGCGCATCAGCTTCCTATTCGCCGTGTTAAAAAAGTTATTAATAATTGTGAAATTTGTTGTTTAAATTAAAGTAAAATGTATTTAATCAAAAGTATATCAGTTCGGAGTACTTTAAGGAAAAAAACCTTATGGATATTTGTTTAGTTAGCAATTTGTGTTAAATAATATAAATCGGTGCTCCGGGACTCCAAGTAAAAGAGGTTATGTTAGTGACTCTGTGTGAAAGTCTAATTAATGCTAAGCGGTTCGGTCTAAACTAATCTAAAACTACGAAACTCTGGCGAAGGACCTTTAAACCAGCTTTTAAAAGGTAAAGCATTAAAGTTTGTAGATATATTATTGCAAAATATAATTTACTATGTAAACTTCTCTACAGCTTGGCACAATGTATAGGTACCACACGTATCCAGGTACATGTTTGTATTGTATGTTCAATATTCTGCTTATTTCCTTATTTTATAGCTACACATATTATAGCTACTATGTATTATATAAGTAGTGCAATTACAAGCAAAAAAGTCTGCATGTTTTTAGGCGATCGTTATGAAACTCTCATTCCAACAGTTTGAGTGGCCATGTGATCTAGCTAACTTTTAATAATTATCTATACCTTACGATATTAATTAAACTGTATACGATATTGTTATTACAATTGAAGAACAAAAAATTATTTTACTAATTTATCCAAGAAGCATTTTTATTGCAGCAATATTCACAATATAAAAAGCGTCTACATACTCTAAAGGAGTGAAGGTACGAGTTGTATATGTTTTTGATAATTTTTTGCTGTAATAATATACTAGTTCAGAGTATTTGAAATTTTAAACTTGAAACTAATTGATGTCATAAACAAAATCTGCAATATTTGTTCATCAAATATATTTAATGGGGTTGCCACCGGTTTTTGATTTTTGTACAGTATAATGAATTAGATATCCAATAATATAATTTAAAAATTGCTTACATTTGAAATATGAATTATGAATATGAAGTATTTTCGGAAGGATGCAACAATTAATTTTGTTTATTTAAGGTTTTACATGGATTTCGTGGATTCAAAAAATAGATTTTTTGTTTTTTGGCTTATTAATTTCTACTACATCTCAAGAATTTTGTCATTTTTTTTTTTCAATTCGATCCGAACAATGGTTTCGGATATACAGCCTTTGGAAAGTGTGCGCTCCAAGTTAGGTATTATTGTTACTTGAAACTTTAAACGCGTTTTTCTCGGAACCGTTTTTTCCAAGTCGGTTGTCAAATTTTCTCGAAAAGTAATCAACCGATCTTGATAAAAAATTTTCCAGGTGTTCGAGATACAATTTACTCGTGCTTAAACGAAGGATTTTTTTTTTTTCAATTAAAAAACGAAATGTCAAGCAAATTTGACCGAAATATTTATTTTTTTTTTGGAAAAATGTCTGCCAAAATTCCAATTTTCACTTTTTTTGTCTTTCCTTCGTTCAAGCACGAGATTATGGTCTTACCTAAAACACTATATATTGTGCGGACGCATCTTTTTTCCGAGGGGTCACCGGAAATGACGTCGCAATGGAGGAGCTTTCCATTTTTTGTTTTGAAAATTTTAGAAATTATTCTTCAAATATGTATCATATAATATGTTTCATACAAATGGTTATAAAGTGAAATTTTGAATTCTGAAATATTTTCGAGAAATGTTGCCTTCCGTAGAAATTTTAATTTAACTACTGTTATATTTAACTAAATAATTATATTTTACCAATTTATATTGTCCAATGTTAATGAATGCTGCCTTAGATGCTTTGTACGAGAGTTAATTTCGATGAGCAATGAGAAACACTCTGAAGCTGATGTATTTGTTGTTGTTTTAACTCATTAGTAGTGAAATGGAATCAAATATATATGCTGTGAAAATGCATGTTCTTAAATTTACAAGTCATTAAAAATGCATGAAACCCCAACAGTCAGGGTTAAAAAGTTTCACTGCTCATTTCAATTGCTTCTACTTGACGCTTTACACTTAATTGTCATACAAGATGTTTAATAAAACCGCAAAATATAATAAAGTTTAAAGAGAATCTAATAGAACAAAAAAAAACAAAAACAAAGAAAAAAAATCTAGTACCATAAATCTACTTAAGCGCTCGGGTTCAATTAATTTCTACAAATTTTTCTCATTAGCCGCAGTCAATTCAAGTCAGAGCGCTTTCTTTGCGCACACATTCTTTATATGTCTGTATGTATGTGCTATTGTTTCGCTTAAGTGAATTCTCTAGTCCAACAGCATGATCCTTACTTAGCAATAGGGTCAACAAATAATAATAATCCAATCATATAGCAACATCCGCAGCTACTAAATAGCTGCTTCCTGATTGCCCAGCTACAACTGATATCAACCGCCGTCGCCGCCGCCAAGACCAAGCGCAGCTTATGTATTTGAAGACAACCAAGCAACCGCTTATGTCTTTGTCGCCGTTGCCGCTTTTCCGCCTCAGATTTCTGCTGTTGTCCCGCCAAGTGATGTTTTATTATGGCTAAAAACCGAACGACGACATCCGCCGCGTTGGCGGGCCACGTGCTGTACGTTGGTGGCCGAGATTGATCTGCCAGCGGAGCGCTGCTGCAGGCTAGAGTGGCTGTGGTGCGCGGGAAGGCGGGATTTCATCAGCTAAGGAGATTAAAATGGTTGCTCATGCAGCGGTGGAGAACAACGAAAGTTGGCTGGCTCGTTGGTTGGTTGGCTGGCAGTGCGAAGGCGAAGGCTTGAGTGCTCATTGCAACATGCAACATGCATCAAGTGTTGGCGTCGACGATTTATCGCTGCCAACGCTACTTGAAGCAGTTTTGTTTTTCTTTACGCTTCTTACTTTATTTCTTCAACTTATAGTTTGTCTGCGCTGAGCGCGCGCGTCTTGAGTGGCTGCAATATTTTATGTATTTGTTGTTGTTGTTGCTGGTGTGTGTGTGTGTGTCTATGGTGGTCTTTTCTTCATTTTCGCGTTACTGCACATTTTTCAGCATATCTTACACCTACTGCGCTCCTTCACAGCGCTGGGTTATCATATTCCAGCGACAGCGTTGGCATCCGCTGCTTGCTTGCCACACTGTCTTTATTTCATTTAGTGGCACTTTTTTTGCCATCTCTTTTATCCTTTCGGTTTAAATTTTCATCATTAATCGATTAGTGCATGTACTCTTGAGCGCTTTTTTGCAGCAGCAGCAGCTTTTTCCTACATTAAGTTCGTCTACAAAGACATTGCTGCCTCCTTCGTGTTGCGCTTATTGTTGCAACATTGTGCCGTTAAGCGCCACTTACAGCCGGGTATAGCTACGTTGCTGTGTAATAATGTGAGTTTTCGCTTTAAAATTTTGTAAGTATGTCTTTGAATGCTCAATTCATGTGTACTATGAAATTTTAATGACTTCTCAGCCACTTTCAGTATCGATAAAGCGCTTGTAATTAAGCATAATGCCATATACTAATGTATATATATATGTTTGCATGTGTGCTGTCATTCCACACATATCTCCTCATTGGAGTATACATTTGTATGTGTTGCATGCAACAAATAAGTTGCAAGTTTTCTGATCACTTCACCATTTCCACATATTGATGATGATGAGATGCATTAAGGCATTGTTATCGCATTCGTACTTGTAATGTGGCAATAAATGGGTAGTAATATTATCCAAAAAATTAAAACTTCGACAAAGGAGTGTAGTAATACAGCGATAACTATAGTTTTTAAGGCTACAGAATGGGCTCTAAATGTAATTCTGCTGCAGTGAGTTAGTGTGTAGTTTGGGCACTGCTAGTCGTAATATCTCTGTAGTGCTTGTTCTTTTGGCTAATAGACAATGTCATGATTTTGATCTCAATTTAAAAAAAAGTAGCGAGAGTTGTTTAACAGTTATTGTGACAAAACGCGAAGCAAATTTTTGATGACTTCATTTTGATAAGAAAATAATAATTTAAAAAGAGTATTTAATAGCTGAATTTCAGTGATGAACTAACAACTATTTTAATAAATGTAGTAATTAATTGAAATCAGAAGTCAGATAAATTCATTGGACGAGAAACGACTAATGCCTGAATTAATGCGAAGAGAAAGAAGCACCAAACCATTCAATAGCATAAGGCATAAGACTTTCAAAAACATTTTTACTAAAATATTGTTTTGCTTTTGTTTATTTTTTCGGACTTTACTTCATAGGAGGAGTATGAAGATAAACCGCATCTTTCCGCCGAGAAAAAATCAGCTGTCTTCGATGAAATTCACGAATAACCTTAAAGGGTTTCAGACACTAAAAACAAAGGTATTTTTACAATTTTATTTTTTAATACAAACAACCATATATTTCATTTAAACAATTTAGTATATCAAAAATACATATTTAAACAGTATTTTGGGAAACTTTTATTTATAAATTCCGAAAACTTTACTTTTTTATTATTTATTCTAAAATTCTTATTTTTAAAATGCGATCAGTTTAAGTTACTATAAAATTATATAGCACCGGTTGAATTAAGTGAACTTTTGTAATTTTTGCTGATTATTCCTATGTTTTTATAAAAGTAGGAAAATATTTTTTAATTTGTATTTTCCTTTAAATAATACTACTTAGCTCATTACCAAGTTGATTTCAAAAGGGGTTAATGTTGAGAGTGACAGTTCTATCCAATCTATAAGTATTAAATACATACTAGCTTAATAAAAAATGATGGATAACTTGGGAAGTTAAAAATAAAAAAAAATTGTTCATGAAATTTTATGTCATAGATTTCTGTGGTCCAAAAAAATATGAATATCTAAACAATCCAAAAATCTAAAATTTAGGCTAAAATCGATTTTATTTTTTTAAAGCTAGACTAAGTTGGGGATCTCCTTATTTATGCAAATATCCAAGAAACAAACCTGATTGAGATTTGTTAAATTTTGAAATATATAACTGTCTTCGCTAAATAAAAGCGTTAGCGGAACGTTTTTTACCGCTCAAAGCTAACGACGATGCGTCATCCTTAAATAGAAGCGGCAATTTTACGTCTAATATCAAAATGTTTACTTGAATTGTTGTTGTGAAATTTTATTGTACAGAGAGACTTCGTTTTACGCAGCCAACTTTACTTAGTAACGCTCTGTTCAACCGCTCAGCGTCGTCCACGCTTTATTTCGGTATTGTATGAGCATGAGCAGCTTTTGACAGTAATTTGCCGCTGCCGCTTTTATTTAGGGAAGGCAGTAAGATAGGCGGTATGGATTGTACTTCAGTGGATCAGTTTTATAATCCTTACTTGGTACATGTTGCAGTATCAGATATATTAGAATACTCATTTCAAGATCACTTAATGTTATATACATTCTATCTTTCATTTGTAATATGATGTAAAAATAAGAAAAGAGTATTGCTTATGTAGTATATTTTTAAGGATGTTATTGAATTGAAAAATAAGACTCGCAAATATTATGTGTGAATTTAAGTTCATTCGAAAAATATGTGGAATCTGAGAGCTTACGGCAAGCATACCATGGTATAAGACTACACCGAGACGAAACTTTATCTGGTAACAAACTAAATACCGAAATTTCTATGTTTCAAACCTAACCCCATTTTAAGAATTCTACAACTTTGCTTCCGCCGTTTTCCAATAGATGTCACTAGGGCCAAGTACTGTTCGATTAAATCGTTTTATATCGAGCATGGACATTTGTATCAACATAAACCCAACAAAATTTTGTAGAGATCTGTTTGCATCCCAAACTTATTCTCAACTGAAAATGTCACTTCTTGAGCCGAATTCTCGACTTTTGCGGGAAATTTTGCTTTTCTTTTTTAATTCCAAGAAAAGTGCGGCTGAGGCTCATTGAGTGCTTTTGGATACGTACGGTGAGGCTGTCCTAAGTGAAAAAAAGCCTTAAATTTACAAAAAAAAAAAAACGGCGGAAGCAAAGTTGTAGACTTAAAATATACCGAGTACCACTATATTTGCATACCCAAGTCTCAAACTCAATTGCGCGCGCGTTAATATTCTCTTTTAACCTATATCCCAGCATAATTGCGAAATGTTCTATTAAAATTCGCAATTTGCTTTGATGAAATAGAGAAAATAATTAAAAATGTGTCAACTCAAAGGCGACAACTTCAGCTAAAGCCAAAGCCTCGGTAGTAAAAACGAAGCTGTAAAATTAAACGATTTATTTGACTAAGTCAAATGCTTTGCGCCAAAAGCAAGCACACACACACTCACACACACACAAGCAGAAATATGCACAATGACAAACAGGAAAAATACTTATGAAAGTTGAAAAGAAATTTCTCAAATTTCAAAGCAAGCGTAAAAGTTAATTTTCCAAGCAAACAAACAGACTGTAAACCACGCAGATGAGTGCCGCCAAAATGTGGATTAAGACTAGCGACCAGGTCGGGAAAGGTAAACTGAAACACACGAGCAGTACGAGGGGGTAGATGATTAAAAGCTACAACAAAAACAAAAAGGTGAACTGGAAGTTGCAAAGTGCGAGAGAGAGGGGGGAGTGCAGTGGCGCGGGGTGTGTGCCACATGCGGCATGGAGACGTTTGTTGGCATGACGCTGGTCACAAAAATAATGAAAGCAGGACTTGAAATAATTACGCTTGAGAAATTGTCAATAAAGTAATTTGCCTTTTGGCATTTGTCCTTGCCGGCTACCGACGCTGCCACAATTGCATGTGTGCTCTATATATATATGTAAGTATATATGTATATAGTTTTGTATTTTCGTCGCTGTGTGTATATTTTTCTCTGTGTGTGTGTATGCTTGAGTGTGTGTTAGTGCGCATATTTACCGCACTTACCTTTATGGCATGTAAATTTGCGACAGTGGCGAGTAAATGAAAACGGTATCACAAGGACTTACGAAATGAAATAATTCATTTTAGCAGGCTAGGTAGGGTATAGAATAAAGGTGCCGTGTGCACATATACAAACGCAAAAGCGGTCGAAATTGCTGAGGACAGCCTTTGCGGGCGCTTAGAAGTCTTTGTGCAACAATTATATATACATATATGTATGTATGTATGTATATCTACTCGCTTAAAAAATAAATAGCAAAACTAAAGGCTGTTAAAAAATTCAAAAACTAAATAAGAATAAAATCATGAAAAAAATCGTGCGATTGCTTGAGGCGCATAGACGGCGCTCTCTGCGACAGACGTAGCATATCTCTTACCCTTAAAGCACAGGATTTCCACTTGAGCTTTGCGCTAGCGTAATAATTACAGCGACTTATATATAAAAAAGCGAATAAAAAAATATATGATTATTGTAATAAAGGGTGACTTTTTTTCATTTATAATGAACAAAAAAAAAAATTAAAAAAGCAAAATTGTGTCAGTGCTTGCCACAAAGAAAAAATGCCAAAAAAATGTGTATAAAATAAACAGCTTTAAATATTTATGAAAATATCTGCTGCAACCTTGTGCGGCACACACACACACTCACTCTCTTATATATGTATATGCTCGCTCTCCGCTTAAGTGCGCTGCCGCACAACGCGTAATTAAAGCATAAGAGTCACATAATTGAAATAACTGTGCTTAAGATTTCATTCGACTTCTTCGTCGTGATTGTGGTCGTCAGCGTCGTCTCCTTCGTTCGTTTATGACGACGCGCTTGCTTTGGCTACATGGTTATTATGAGATGTCCTTGATTATATGCGATGTACTCGCGTGTAAGGCAAATGACATAAAAAGACATCAGCCGTCCAACTAGCAAATGTGTGAATATATATAAACATATGTACATATATACATACATCTAAGTACATATATACATTTTTGTAAGTATATGTATATAAAGAAAATAAATACTCATCTTGATGTGCAACCACATGAAACATGTTTTACTTAAACCGCGAAGCCTTGGAATACAACTACATATTTATATTTATGTAGAGGGTGCTTTTTTCAGAGCATATTTATTTTAAATCAACTTTTAATTAAAATGAACTTTTATTTCAAAAGATAGCCTGGACATATTAAGAAAATTTAAAATAATTTGGGCTTTCAACAAAATTTTAAGTACATCGCTTCAACTTCTAACCACTTTTTATAGCCGATCTTATCTCGGAAAAAATATAGCACTAATAATGGTGTAGAAGAAGTGTAGAAGCTGATTGACCAGTTATGACCGAAAACTGGCCAATCAGCTTATCGTGCTCTCACAAAAAGTTGTAAATGATTCGATAAGAATAATGCAAATGGAAGTTTACCTCGCCCGATTTGGAAAAATATTTCCATTTACTTTAAACACTTTTGGGTTCGACTCTTTGCATAAAAATAAACTTAAATATTTACTTTATTTATAATTTATGACATTTGATTTGATAGAGGGTAGCTGTAAACCTCTTAATAAACACCTTCCATGTAAGTATTTAATACTCGTATAACTATACCACCATAACTGTTAGAAATGCAGATAATCTTTCAACGGCATTGACATAACAAGATATTTTGACCTTCTTATTTGCTTTGATATCATTAATTTAATATGACATGATTTCATAATCTTAACTCTTAATTCTTCTTAAATCTATACACTCACATGTAGCAGTTTAGTAGCTGAGGATGTAAAAACCGCAATTATATAGCCAAGTAGATATATGATCCGATTAAGTGTTTGTATTGAAAGTAATGTCGAGCTTACCTGAAAATATAATAAATAGAAAGTTTGTTATAATAAAATTTTCAATAGCAGATTATGATATAATTATATATATTTTTAATTTCTATCAGCTACTTTATAATAATTGATTTTCTATGATTTGTTCCTTATTCTTGGAACTTGAAAATTTACCACAAGCCGAAGGAAACTGTTTTATTTTCGTGGATATACAGTTGAAATTACCTAACTCGAGTAGGCATAATCCACAAAAAACTTCAAGTTAGAGAGACTTCTGAATTATGAAATCTAATTTGTAAAAAAAATTTTATTGTATTGCCAATTGAAGAGTTCGAGTTATGCAGAACTTCGAGTTATAGAAGTGCAACTCCTAAGAATTTCTTGTCTTATAGATATTTTGCAAACTAGTAAAAATCTATGGTATTATCCAACTTTGCTGAAAACATTTCTTTCATCATAACCTTGTTATATGATATAAATATAGGTGAAATCAGGTTATAAACATGCCCAACCCTATACAAATTTGTTATTAAAAGTACTTGATGTCACTAACACCAGAAGAACACAAGAAACTAAAAAATACATTTAATAGTGAAGAGGGTACGAAAATATGCACTCAGATTTGTACAAAAAATGAATAAAGGGCCTGGCATCGCCCACTTATGGGACAAAAATCATATCTCTGGAACTACTAGACAAATTTCAACGAGTTTTCGTATATATCATAGTCCTGATAATATTTAGATTTAAAATAGATATGTGAAATCGGTTAACTACCACGGCTATTTCCCATATAACGTAATTTTTAATTACACCTGATGTATACACTTTTCAATATATAAATCAAGCACCAGTGAAAATAACGGAATTAAATACATCCCACATTTAAACATTGTTCAAATAGAACTATAAAGTTTCAATGCCCCAGTTATCGAACATGAAGACACCTCAGTCTCAATGGAAAATTGTATACTGAAAATACCGGTAAATTCCTCAGCTATTTTAAAGATCTTCAGATCAGAGAGAATTTTTTTTCAAAATAGGCCCCTTCTGATGCAATATACTTCATCCAACGAACAATCCAATCATCGAAACACTTTTTAAAGCTATATTCCGGGATGGCCTTCAGTTCTCGTTGCGAATTAGTTTGGTGTCTTCAATGTTCTCAAAACGGGTTCCACGAAGTGATAATTTGAGTTTTGGAAACAAGAAAAAGTGACACGGGACCATATCTGGAGAGTACGGTGGTTGTTCGATGATATTTGTTGAATTTTTTTTCAAAAACTCGTTCGCAATGATCGCTTTGTGCGCTGGTGCAATATCGTGGTGCAAAATCCAACTGTTGTTCCGCCATAAATCTGGTATTTAGCGACGAACATTCTCTCACAAACGCTTCTTAACGCCAAGATAATATTCTTTATTGACGGGCTTGCCCTCCGGTAAGAATGCTGATTGAACAACACTACGAATATCGAAGAAAACGGTCAGCATCAACTTGATTTTCGATTTGCTTTGGCGCCGTTTTTTCGGTTTCGACACAATTTGGTCGCGTCATTAAGATGATTGTTGACGTGTTTGTTTCCATGTCTCGTCACCAGTTATGATGCGTTCAATGAACGTTGGATCGGAATTTAAGCGTTCAAAAACATGTCTTCAGCCACCTTACTGCGATTCACTTTTTGAAGAAAATTCAGATCTTTTGGCACCAATCGCGCTGCGACTTTCCGCATACCCAAAACATCAACCAAAATATGACGAGCGGCCTCATGAGACATGCACATTATTTGGGCTATCTCTCGCTAACTATAGTGACGATTTTCGAGCACCATTTCCTTTATTTTGTCGACGCTTTCTTCAGTTGAAGAGGTCGAAGGCCGTCCTGAACGTGGCAAATCGTTCACTTCTTCTCGCCCCTCTTTGAACGATTTATACACATTGTAAACTTGAGTTTTCGACATGCTTGAATCACCAAATGTTTTTTTCAACATTTCCAACGTTTTGACACAAGAAATTTCGTTTGAAACCCAAAATTTCACATAAACTCTTTGTTCAATATTTTTATCCATAGTAAAAATCGCAACGCACACAAAAGGTTGACTTGTTCCTAATGACGCCGTAAACAAACTAAATGACAGATAGCAATAAAAATTGCCGGAATAGTGGCTGACAGTTGTGCCAACCTGGAAAAAAATTGAAATATTCTCAGCGGGAAAATTTAAAATGAGAATTTCAGGGTAATTATTTGACAGAATATATGTATATGATGATTTTCTCTATTCTATTAGACTTTATGCCGAATATAAAATGTGTGCTGTATTAATAAAATAAAATTTTTATTTTTTTTAATTTTTGAATATTTGATTATAATTAAAATTGTGACCCTATACTCCTTGTAGGAGAAGCAGGAACTAATAATAATTTGAGTTTTTTTTTGTATAAAAACGGTTACAAATGTCGATGAGCCTCAACCGCACATTTCTTGCAATTAAAAAAGAAAAGCAAAATTTCGCGCAAAATCGATTTAATCGACCAGTGCTTGACCCTAGAGACATTCCCGCAAATGTTGAGAATTCGGCTCAAAACGTGACATTTTCAGTTGAGAATAGGTTTGGGATGCAAACAGATCTCTACAAATATTTTGTTGGGTTAATGTTGACACAAATGTCCAAGATCGATATAACACGATTTAATCGATTTAATCGACCAGTGCTTGACCCTAGAGACATTCCCGCAAATGTTGAGAATTCGGCTCAAAACGTGACATTTTCAGTTGAGAATAGGTTTGGGATGCAAACAGATCTCTACAAATATTTTGTTGGGTTAATGTTGACACAAATGTCCAAGATCGATATAACACGATTTAATCGATTTAATCGACCAGTGCTTGATGATAGAGACATCTATTGGGAAACGGCGGAAGCAATAAATTTTAACAAAATTTTCTACAATTTTCAAGTTGCTATAAATGAGGGAGTACTGTATCAGCCACGTAAATCCATTCATTTATATACAAAATCTATTTTCAAACAGGAATGCTTTGTTTTTATTATTGTAAATGCCATTTTGGTAATCATCAGATTGCAGTGCAGCCATGGTGACACATGCAAATATATATGTATTACGAAAATAAATATAATTGCCGCAAAAAACACATTTAATGCAGTTCAATGAATGCAAACAATGGCATAAAAGATTTCGCTGGCATGTCTATCAAATATTTGAGCTGAATAAACTGAAATGTGAAATTACTAAAATGACGGTGCAGGCAACCAAAAAAAAAAAAAACAACAAAAAAGCGCTATGAGAAGCACACAAAAAACGCTTGTAACAGCAACGAAAGCGAGCAGCGCGTGTGAGAGTGATGCAGTGAAATAGCACGCGCAGCTAAAATCAACAAAGCGCGCTGACAGCGCTGAGTGATAACATGCGAGAGCGTCAAACCGCTGATCTGGCGCAATGCAGGCGCGACTCTGCTGCAAACAGCACTGTGTGCCTGAGTGTGTGCATGCATGCGCCGCAAATGTGAGCAGCTGTGGCCTGGCGGCGTTTAAATGCTACCGTAAAATAAATGCGGAAGACTTGAAAAATACGAAAAACTAAAAACTCGCATTCGGCACGTTGGCGGAGGAAGTAAAAAAAAATTAGCAAAAAACCGTTAAATTGCTGTTGAAATGCCGTTGTTTACGAGTAAATCCACAAACGCTGTGCTGCCAAGCGTACACGCTGCCGCAATCGAGTGAAACTGCCGGAATGGCCAGCGTAACAGCCGGTGCAACGGTGCGTATACTTAACCACTTTTTTCGCACGCGCATGCAATTGGCCAATTTTTACCGTTTTTTTTTTTGGTTTTTTTTTTGCTGGTGTGCATTTACTGCTCACAGCATTGAAGCGCAAATGCATGTTGCGTGGAAAATCTTGACATTTTTGAATTTGAATTTTTGTTTTGCTCCCGCTGTATGCTGTATGCGTGTCGCTGTTGTTTTGCACTACGCCAATGCCCATTGAAGTGTGCGTATATGCCAATGGTTTTGCTTCGGGAAGGACATTGTAAAAAAAAACAAAATGCAAAATAAAGGAATAAACTAAGCCGCCTATTGTTGTTGTTACTCTTTTTGAAGTTTACTTGGGTGTGGGCAAGAAAAATGTTGACAGAGCGCAAAAAAGTCGTTGTGCCCCCTTTCAATTGTGCTGCTTCTCGCAATCGTCCTTTTCTATACACTGTATTTGCATGGCATGTGCGGCTTGTACGGCGCTGAGTATTGCTAATGTTCGCCTATGATTTCAGCTTTCAGCCGGTTGCCTATTTGGTCTTTGGTTTGATTTTGTTCATTTGTCGCCGTTGTTGGCTGATGTTTGCTGTTGCCATTGTTTGCACTGTCGCTGTCGCTGCTGCTGCTGGCTGCAGTCTTGACTTTGTTTTGTTGTAAGCTAACGGCTTTTTGGTGTTTTTTCAATGCTTCGCAGTTTTCTACTTTTTCGCCACGGTTTGTTTGTTAGCACATATGTACACATATGTATGTATGTAGAAGCTTATATTTTCTTTGCTTATTTGTTTTCTTGCCGCCATTTTTTTATTGAACCGCTGCCCGCATATGTGCACATCAAACAATACGTGCCAATTGCAGCCCATCAACGTTTGTGTACAGTCGTAAATTGTCGTTCGCTTTAAAGCGCAAACAAAAGGCTTACGATACTCGGTGACTTTTTTTCTATACCCTTGGTACAATGCTTTAGGGTAGGATGTTGCAAGTAATGTGTCTATGATGAAGCCGATGTATATAGGATATTGATAAATTTGGTGTATTATATTGCAAAATTTGCTAAGCAATTCCTGTTTCCATGAAACTTCATTAAAACAACATACAATATTCAGAAGAAAGTCGAAAATCATTATTATTATATATAAAGGCTGGGGTTATTCTTCGGCCGACTGCACTCAATCTCGCCACCAATCTATATTATACTCAAGATTATACGTTTTGTCAAGAGATCACACACTTTAAGGGGCTGTACCAGCGTAATCCATGAAAAATTAGGCGATTTTCGTGATTTTTTTTTAAAGAAAGATTAAGATTTTATGTTTCGAAGTTTTTTGGACATAATAAGGTATATTTTCTGCAATATTTTAATTTTTTTACACAAATATTAAGAAATAACGGAGTTATGTTCTGTTTTGGGAGGTGCCAAAAAGAAAGTTACCCAACTGCTGACATGATTTCGGCCGTATGATTAGCTGAGACACAAAAATTCAGAAAGGTTATTAAAGTTGAAGGTATTTCCTATACAATGTCCTATGATTATTGAAAAATATTAAAAATTAACAAAATGGCGTAGTTCTGAAAAACATGTATTTTTTAAGGCCAAATTGACATTTTTTTAACAATCAAAAAGATCGTAGGTTATTCTATAGTAAATATATTCAAGAATACTCAGTATTAATTTGAAGTCGATCGGTCAATGTATCGTTGAGTTATGATGTCAGAAATTTTGAGAAATGTCTTCTCGAGAAAAACGCGTTTAAAGTTTCGACTATAGCAGCTTATATCTGCGACCGGTCGGTGCGAACGCTAACATTCAAAAACTATTCAAGAGACGGCCTTACCGCTTTTACAGGATATTTTTGAATATTTATTCAATAAGCAAAAAATTAAAAAATCGATTTTTTGTCACACTGATAGTCCCTTAAGCGCTAAATACGACATAAAGCCTACTCGAAGATTGAAAACAATTGTATTAGGTATATTTGGCACGGGACAATTTCCACAGCATTTTACCCATTTTTGAACAGAATAACAATATTACAAAGAGATAATTTCCTCTGAATTTCTATAGAATATCTGAGAGATTTACCAATATTTTCGGTAAAAAAAATTAGCCAAACACACTGGAGTCCTCATGTCCCGTATCTAGGACCTTGAAAAGCGTATATATATATATTAAACTGAATGAATAAAATCGATTTCGAAATGTGTTATATGAGAAGTAGTTGTGATTGTTAACCGATTTCCGGAGTGCAGCTGAGAGATAGGCGAAGTTGATTTTAATAGTTTTTTATACAGAAGCACACTATTAGAAGAAAAAAAATTCCTCTGAAGTACAATAAATTATCTGAAAGATTTAACGATATTTTCGGTGAAAAATTCTTCATGTTCGATATCCGGGGTCTTGAAAAGTTATTGTCCGTTTTCGACAATTTTGTCACAAGTGATGCTACAGCTCAAATACAGTATTTGTGTAAAGTTTTATTCCACTATCTTCATTGGTTATGTATATATTATAAAGTGATGGAATCGGATGGAATACAAAATTGAGTTATATGGGAAGTAGTCGTGGTTTTGAGCCGATTTCGCCCATTTTTCATACCTGTTATCAGGGTGTCAAGAAAATATTGTGTACCGAAATTCATTGAAATAGGTCGAGTAGTTTCTGAGATATGGTTTTTGACCCATAAATAGGCGACACCACGCCCATTTTTATACTCTCGCAACAAAGTTGCTAGAGAGTGTTATGGTTTTTTTCACATAACGGTTGTTTGTAACACCCAAAACTAAACGAGTTAGATATAGGGTTATATATACCAAAGTGATCAGGGTGAAGAGTGGAGTTCAAATCCGAATGACTGTCTGTCCGTCCGTCCATCCGTCTGTGCAAGCTGTAACTTGAGTAAAAATTAAGATATCTTGATGCAACTTGGCACACTTATTTCTTGGCACCATAGGAAGGTTGCTTTCGAAAATAAGCAAAATCGGACCACTGCCACGCCCACAAAATGGCGAAAACCGAAAACACATAAAGTGCCATAACTAAGCTATGGAAACAAAATTTGGTATGAAGGATCGCACTATGAAGGGGCATATTTGGATGTAATTTTTTGGGGGACGTGGGCGTGACCCCGCCCCCAAATAGGGTTTTTATACAAATCTCGGAAACCAATAAAGCTATATAAACCAAAGTTTCTGCAGTCGTTTTTTTAGCCACTTCTTAATACTGTTAATTCTGTTAAATGATCTGAGTGCACTTCTTTCTGCCATTTCTTCCGTAAACTTTTGTATTTCTGACGTTTTTCGTTAGTGAGTTAAAGCTCTTTTAGTAATTTTCAACCTAATCTTTGTATAGGAGGTGGGCGTGGTTATTATCCGATATCAACTATTTTCATAGTGCATGGTGGGGTACGTAAGGGAGCTGACTGCAGAAAGTTTGGTTTATATAGCTTTATTGGTATGCGAGTTCTATATAAAAACCTATTTGGGAGCGTGGCCCCGCCTCCTTCCCCTAGTGCAATCCTTTGTATCAAATTTGACTTTTATAACTTTATTAATGGCTTAGTTATGACACTTTTTGTGTCGTCACCCTGATCACCTTGGTATATATGACTCTATATCAAACTCGTTTAGTTTTAGGTGTTACAAACAACCGTTATGTGAACAAAACTATAATACTCTCTTAGCAATTTTTATTGCGAGAGTACACAAATATATAGAGGTATTTTATTTTTAATCAACATTGTATTAATTACTTCGCCATTGTTTTCAACCGAAAAATCAAAATTTCTTGCATAACTCAACGCGAACTTATGTAACGCTTTAAGTGAACTCTTGCCCTTAAGCATATAATATGTAAATATGTATATGAAAAGCACATTAACACCCACTTAATATACAAAAGCTACATATTTCATGTTAATTGTATGAATAAACATATTTATTGTAAGCCATACACATATTAATACGTATATATATATATATGTATATTATATAAGCAACAGTAATACAATCTACAGCCAAAGAATTAGTTGACTTATTGTTACTACACGCATGTGCTCGTATTACAAGTATTTAGTGCTATGTGTTTACATTATCTTAAGTTGTATTTACTTAGCACTCTCAGCTGCGTTTTAACTGTTTTACGTACTTATATATGTAAGCATATACATATGTACAACAATAGCAAACTGACCATGGTGCAATGACGCCATTATACATGTTGATATATGTATGTATGTGTTGGCATAAGTCAGACGCTGTATACATATATACATATTGCGATAAAATGCGGAAAATAATAACCGAAATGGCACCAATGCAAAAATCACTACAACTACAAAGGCACACACAAACAAATGTATATACATATTTGCTGGCGTGTAAATAGCAAAAACAACAGTGAAGCACTTAACATTAAGTGCGCTAAAGCAGCATGTGTGCTTGTAAACACACGCACACACATACATATTTATGTACTCAACACGCATATGCTCATTTGTATGTATGTATGTGTGTGTGTGTGTCTCTGTGTTTGGTGAAAAATATTACGCTAACATAACATTTAATCTTGGCGCTTGCTACTTTCGCTACACTAACCAACGCACCAGCAGCGAGCACGATCGTGTTAGCCCGCAGCGTGTCAGTGGGGAGCAGACGCGGTGTTGGTGAGGCATACACTCATATATATGTATATATACTAGCATATAAAGCAGTTTTTGGACCGAACCCAGCGTCGAGGTTAGCCACATTCATACATACACACAAAAATATGTAAGCATGACGCATACAGCTGCATATTAACACCACATCAACTGTGCTACAGAGCGTATGAGCAATTTTCCCAGTAGGAAGGAAGAAATAATCATAAAAATTATACCAACAACAACACAACGCACATACTCATAAGCAGTTATGTTTGTATGTATGTGCTGGAAGACTCAGCTGTGTATATATTTAGCCGGTCTAAGTGTAGATATTGCAAGCGGAAGCAGCGCCTTGAAGTATGCAATGCTTTAAGTAGATGAGCGCTAGTATATAGCAGATGATATATACATACATATCTATGTGTTGCTAAGATAGCTAGCAGCCTTCGCTGGCTTATAAGACGACGCACTTCAGCACTCATTCACACTCACTCATATATGCGAGAGTAGTTGTAAATACCAACACTTTTTAAGCTTCTTGCTAAAAAAAAAATGCACCACTCTTGTTGCTCACTTTGCTTGCTAGCAGGAATGTTGTGATTCTACTTGATTTCTTATCCTTACTACTTCACCACAATGGCCGCTCGACATTCTTTTACACACTTTTATTGTATTACAACTATTACTAGTGCTATTTCTCTAACACACCACTATCTATTACATATGTTTAGCACATATATCCATTAGTGTGTGTAGTCGGACATTGCTTATTGCCTGTGGTAATCGCTTCATTACGATGCGGACATTAAGTTATACATACACACATACATACATGCGTGTGGACTAACCCAACATGTACTCTAATGGACTTTAATCCTTAAGTAGGCGAGCGTATTTCTTTAACCTTGAAGGTACACTCGCCAAAGCAAATAGTGAGAAACAAACAAACAGTTATACAGCTATATATACTAGCATGTGTTTGTATGTGTGTTTGTATGTATATTCTCAATCGTTCTACTGTCCTATATACTTTCCTCATCATACATGCATTCTTATACTTCTCCTCTGCTGCCTTGCCTGCTATTGCTTGAACTCATGTCCACTTATTTGCTTATATATTATATATCGTAGATAAATCCAGTGCCTGACAGTGTATATATGTATGTGTATATATCCTATTTGTTCCTCAAATGCATATTTATGTATGTAAGGCCGTAATTCCAATCTCTAAGTGGGTGTGTTCTACAAGTCAAATAATTCATTCAGTTAATTTCACTTGCTTCTTCTTTAATATAACAGCTTTATTTATAGGCGAACAGTAGTGGAATCTATAGAAGCGCTCATCAATATTGTAAGAAGTAAAAATTGAAATTATTATGCATGAAGCATTAATGATTTTATTCAAATATTTTGTATGATACTAAGAATATTGTATTTTCGGAAGACTCACTGCTAAAAATCTATTTTAAATTTTATAAAACTGCGAGACTGTTTTAAAGAGAGCTTAATTTTTCGGGTCATATAAAGCGTTCATTGAGAGTTGAGAAATCGCAGAAGACTTGCTTTGTGGAAGCAGTTTATAACCCTCTGTTATTAGTTAAAAAACGTGCAAGGATCATAACATTAGCATTAGTTGTGGAAATGATCTAAAATATTTCACAGTTTTTTGTATAAATTATTCTTATCCGGAAGAAAATGCAAAACACGCACGCTGATTGCTATCTGGGACTCTCATCTCAATCTTCTTAAAATAAGCCACCTCAATAGATTTGCTATAGAAACAAAGGTTCTTTATGAGGTATTAGCCGTTTATTCTCATTTAGAAGCTTTTGGTATCACAAAGGAAAGTCAAAATGCATTAGTATATTGCCTATTTAAATTTGATCAAAATAATATATAACAGTTCTGAAGTCTCTACGCTCTCCCGTTCTCTATTATTTTGTATGGAATTTGTTTCTCGTTCATCGTCACGACTTTGAAATATATGCTAATTTCGATAAAAAAGTTTCTTACTGTAATGTTTGCAAAATAATATGCCCATTATCACTAGAAAATATATTAGGGATCCAAAATTTATTTATTTTTACAAATTTTATAAGAAGCTTCAGAATCATAAGTTATGCATATATGGTAATATTAGATAAATTGATGAAATATTAAATAATATTAAAATATTGTTCATATAACCAAAGCACACAATTATACAAATCCAAAAGCAGTGCTCTAGAAGACATATCTATAAAAATATATATTGACTTATAGCCTTTTCACACAACCAAATTAATTGATCAATTAAAATTTTGATTGAGAAACCAGTTTTTGCCCTTCACACTGCCAGCTACGCGATAATCGATCAGCAGTTAGATATTTTTATACTCTCGCAACAAATGTTGCTAAAGAGAGTATTATAGTTTTGTTCACATAACGGTTGTTTGTAACACCCAAAACTAAACGAGTGAGATATAGGGTTATATATACCCTATATATTAAGTGATCAGGGTGAAGAGTGGAGTTCAAATCCGAATCGTCCGTCCGTCCGTCCGTCTGTGCAAGCTGTAACTTGAGTAAAAATTAAGATATCTTGATGAAACTTGGAACACATGTTCCTTGGGACCATGAGCGGGTTGCTTTCGAAAATGAGCAAAATCGGACCACTGCCACGCCCACAAAATGGCGAAAACCGATAACACATAAAGTGCCATAACTAAGCCATAAATAAAGCTATGGAAATAAAATTTGGTATGAAGGATCGCACTATGAATGGGCATATTTGGATGTAATTTTTTTGGGGAAGTGGGAGTGGCCCCGCCCCCTACTAAGTTTTTTGTACATATCTCGCAAACCAATAGAGCTATATCAACCAAACTTTCTGCAGAAGTTTTTTTTAGCCACTTCCTAATACATTCCAAAAATGAAAGAAATCGGATCATAACCACGCCCACCTCCCATACAAAAGTTAGGTTGAAAATTACTAAAAGTGGGTTAACTCACTAGCGAAAAACGCCAGAAACACTAAATTGAAAGAAATGGCAGATGAAAGCTGCACTCAGATTTTTTTACAAAATGGAAAATGGGCGTGGCGTCGCCCAATTATGGGTCAAAAACCATATCTCAGGAACTACTCGACCGATTTTAATGAAACTTGGTTTGTAATAGTTTCCTTACATCCCAATGATATGTTGTGAAAATTGGCCAAATCTCTTCACAACCACGCCTACTTCCTATATACCAGAACTTTGAAAACAATCTGAATCGTTTACTTTACAATATATAAAGTAAGCACTAGTGAAGATATCGGTGCAGAACTTTGCACAAATACTATGTTAATAGTGTGGCAGCCCCATTCTAAAAATCGCCGAAATCGGACCATAGGTTTTTAAGTCCCCATATATCGAACACGAGGACCTCGGAGCTTCTAACCTAATATTATGGTTTCCAACTTTCAATGGACTTTATACCATATATATGACGAATATGTGGGTCAAATTGTATATTATATAATATAAATAAAGTTAAATAAATAAATTGCGAGAGTATAAAATGTTTGGTTACACCCGAACTTAGCCCTTCCTTACTTGTTGTTTTTGCTTTTCATAAGAAGTTGGTAAGTTAGCTGTTTGCAATTTTTTATGCATTTCCAGCAGCGACATCTATCATCTTGTAGCGTGAACAAAACTCGCTCACAAAGAACGTATATATAATTACAAATACGGTCTTTGTCGCAGAGTTGCATTTCGTTTTCAATTCGTTTCAAAATTAAATTTAAAATTAATGTAGAAAAATAAGATTTTTATTGATCTAATTAGCTCCAGTGTGAAAAGGCTATTAAAAGGTGCCCAAATGTAGACAATTAAGAATACAATTAGTATGGAGCCGTTCCCTGTAATGTGATTTGAGATCAACTAATGTAGAAAAATGAAATTTTTATTTTGTATGGTTAATCGATTTAAATCAGCCTTTTAATCGAGCAAATGCCGGTTAATTGATCAATTAGCTACAGAGTGAAAAGGCTATTAACCTATTTGGTGCACAAATGTAGGCAATTAAGAGCAATATAAGTATGTAGCGGTTCTCTATAATGTGCTTTGAGATTCTATATGAAAATTTGGAGCGAATTTACTTAGTTCATTAAATAAATATTGAATTACTCTGCATAATACAATCGAGATTGCATTACAATTTGGTTTTCAACAGGAAAAAAGGACAATAATCGGAATTATTCAGATTGCCGCTATTGTTAGCATTACAACAACAGATTTTGTTTTTTCGTCATACTTTTCAATAAAATTATTTTCTTCACTAAGCATACGTTTTACTCCTCTAATAAGAGAACACTTTACAGGGTTTCATGGAGACTAATACTTTAATTTGTTATAATTAATCAAGAGCGATTTCTAAGGAAAAACTCTATAAAACTATTGATCAGTTTTCGCTGTTTTTTAATATATTTCATTGAATATATCAGGCAAATTCTGTGAGTTTCTATCAAATAGCATTTAATAAATACACTTTATTCGACATTTATTTGTATGCCATTTGTCAACCGTCCTTATTAAGAGTACCAATTACATTCACCACAATTAAAATACCTTTCAGGAAGCCTTCTTTTAAACTGACTCAGGGAAAATTGTACACTCGCAAGAGCGCACTTGAAAGCAAATGTGTGCATTAACAGAAGGATTTCGAACCGACCCAGCACTCAATAAATGGGCTCAACGGTGATAACCACAAAGTGGGTTATTGTTGTTGGAACGCACAGTGCACATATCGGCACCAAAACGAACAAGGAACCCAATTCGGTTATAAAATACATTTAGGGAAATTGCGTTTAAAATACATTTGAGTGCAAATAACAATGAGAAATGAAAGGAGAGAGAGAGAGGGAAAAAAAATAAAGTTAGGATTTTATTTCTCCGCACACATAACTGCGAGTACCAGAGCCCTAAACTATTACGGATTTTATTGTGCAGACCAAAAGACGATTTAAATAGCAATAAATGATTGTTGTTGTGTTGTTGTTGTTGTTGGTTAGCTGTAGGTATTTGTATCACAGTAACCATTGATAGTCCGCTCCGGCATTTGCACTCGTATTTTGCGAAAATTTTCTGTTACTGTACAGCCACATGTTGCTTGTTGTTGTTGTTATTGTGTTGTTGTTGTTATTGTTGTTGTTATGCCCTTCTCTTCATTTGTTTTCTTGTCATTTAAATTTCATGCATATTTTATAGACAACGATACCATTTTAAAATACCAAACAAACCAAACCAATCGACTAAATGACCAATACGACACAGCAGGCAACCAAGCCAAACGAGCGGCCCATGTGACCCCCCTACCACATCACACAAACTCATAGTCGTAAATGTCTTTACATTCTATATATAAACATATATGTAGATATGCAGATTGCAAAGACACGCTTTTGGTCACAAAATGTTGACTCTGAATATTTCCAAACAAATTCGTATGCATCTCACATATTCTCTGAGGCTGTCAGCATAACGAAAACAACAACACCAACACCCAAGAATGTGTTAATTTTTTGCGTGTGTGTGTCCCATGTCGTAAGGTAAGCGGTCCCAAATGCATTTCGATTTTATATTTGCCATTTATTAGATATTTCCCTTGTGCATGTGTTGTAATACTTTGGACCCCACAGAAGATGACGCAATTTAAGAATTTTTTTTTTTTTGAACTTTTACGTCTGCAATTGCAGTAGAATTTTGCTTAGAACAGAAATTTTCAGTTATTTGGTTGGGTTTTGTGCAAGGAAGGAAGGAAGGAAGGAAGGAGAAGGAATGTCAAATGTAAAGTAGAGCCAGAGAGTAGAGTGGTAGAGTAGAGAGTTGAGTTGAGGTAATTTGTCCATTAATAAAGGTGAAATGTGATGGTTCTTCTATAGTTTGCTCTTGGTTCTGGAATGATAATTACTTATAAGAATGAACATTTCTGCAAAGAAAGATTCATTTATATCTAAAAGTCGCTTTTAGAGTAGATTTGGCTCGAATTTTCATTGTTTATTATTTGAACGAAGGTGTTCTCATTCAAGTTTGACTAGATAGGTGGCGCTGAGTTCGCAATATCTTTGAAAAGGCTTTCTGTTTAGACTTCGCACAAACAGTAGTAGTAGTAGTGGTTTACGGGTGCTCTAGCCTTCAGATTTAAATGATTTAACCAGTCAGTGCAAACTGAATTATAAGTTGAGATTCCAAATACAGCACCCATTACCTTGTCTACAGCTCTCTCATATGAATATTCACATATTTTTTAATTGACAGCACCATTTGAATGCCTGCACAGTTATTACACAGACCAACCGGCATTGATCAACAACGATTTTGATTGCGTATTTCCAAGAACCAAAAAAGGAAAAAGCATTCGAAGCAACATACACTTTTCCTCGGCGATTTTCATTCCACAAGTATTATTGCACGCATGTATGGGTACTTTTGCGCCCCATTCAATTACTTTTACCAGTACACTTTATGATCTCATTCAGTCATATGCCGAGCCTTTATTGGTTTTTAATGACAGCAATATAAAGTATATACCCAGCTACTCGAATTGTGTAAAGCCTGTACTATATGCCACAGCGTGACAGTCTCACTCTCTTCAGTCTTCACAAGTCTACATTATGTTTCGTAATAAATAACTCCCAAACTGCTCATACTCGAACGCATACATGCGTGTTTATATGACTGCCATTATTCGGGCATTCAAATCAAGTATTTGCGTATGCCTCAAGCAATTTGGAATTTTCGATTTTGTGCACATTTTATTCTTCAATTTCAAAATGCGTCGACTGTAAATGTCCGTTTTTCTCGCTCGCTTTTGTACCTAAAAGATGTGAGCACGCTGATAACTGTTATTATATTTGAAAGGACAGCAATTGTGAAATGACATAAGAAATACATGAAGTCCAAAGAAACATATGCTTTGTACTTACTGTTGTTGTTCGTACTTTATTGTTACTTTTTGTTTGTTGTTGTAGTTGCATAAGAGTTATGCATTGTTAATTTGTATGCAAAATTGATTTCTCTTTGTTGTTGGTCAACCTTTTTCGCTTTAATTGTGGTAATAACATATTGCTTAGCTGGATAGAAAATTTATCGAAAATTGACCACAAAGCGTTATTTGGAAAATGTTCATTTTGTGTATGTAAAGAAAAGAATTTGGAATTTGAAAATGAACTATTATACATACATGAGAGAGAAGATATTTAGTCAATTGTTTTGAATATAAAGAAAGAGATATTTGCTATAGGTCCAACTGCGACTATATCCATAAAAAAAAAAAAAAAAAAAAAAAAAAAAACTTTCGAACTTAAATATTAGGACAATTCGGATGGCATAAGGTCACATAAAATTTGTTTCAGAACTTAATCCACTTAATACAGTGATATCACAGCACATATTATCTAATAATTTTCTTTTAGATCTGCTGTAAGATCTGTAAATAAGAGCTTTCGAAAAAGAGTCGAATAAGATAATCAGAAAAGGGTGGTAAAGTTTCATATTCATATTCAGCATATATATGGTAAAGTCCATTGACAGTTTGAAAACCCTAATATCTTCCTTCATTAAAAATTCTCTAAAATATCTGAGAGACTTACCTATTTTTTCGGAAGAAATTTATTAGAAGCACTGAAATCGTCATTTTCGATATATGGGGCCTTGCAAACTTATGTTTAGATTACGGCGATTTTTAGAAGGACGATGCCACATTGATATTGTTAAGTAAACGATTCAGGTCGTCTACAAAGTTCTGGTATATGGGAAGTAGGCGTGGTTATGAACCGATTTGGCCTATTTTCATAACACATCATTGGAAGCCAGAAATATATTATGAACCCAATTTCATTGAAATTGGTCGAGTAGTGTAATTTTCAACATAACCTTTGTATGGGAAGTGGGCGTAGTTATAATCCGATTTCCTCCATTTTTAGAAAGGATAAGGAAGTACCAAAATGAAACGACTCTATAGAGTTTGGTTCGTATAGCGTTAGTAGTTTACGAGATATGTACAAAAAACTTGTTAGGGGGCGGGGCCATGCCCACTTTCCCAACAAACTGACATCCAAATATGACCCTTCCTAGTGCGATCAACTGTACACAATTTTTCTTGTATTGCTTTATTTGTGGCTTAGTTGTGGCACTATGGTTTTCGCCAATTTGTGGGCGTGGTCGTGTTCCTATTTCGCTCATCGTAAACATTTTTACTCAAGTTATCGCTTTACAGACGGACGTACGGACGGACAGACAGACATCCTGTTTTCAAATCTACTCGTCACCTTGATCACTTTGGTATCTAACCCGATTAGTTTTAGGTGTTACAAACTACCGTTAGGTGAACAAACTTTGTTGCGAGAGTATAAAAATGGGCGTAGTCTTTCCAAATTGTTGGAGTTTTAGAACTGAAAAATGGCTAAAAAATCTCTTTGTGCATATAAGAGTCAATCCAAATGACTAAAAGACAGTAAAAGCTTACTGATATGAAACTCGATTGATCCCCCAAGAGATAACATCTTTATTCGCATTTCATTAGGCTGAGAAGGAGCCGATGCTCCGTTTTAGCGCTGTATCTATGGACCCCTCGTGCAACGCAGGAGGTTCACTAAACTTGTTGGTGTAGGTGTTTTCTTAATGGCCACTACCTAATGGACGTAAATGCAGTGAGATTAAATATCGTTTCGAAAGCAAATTGTCAAAGCTGTATGGAGGAATGCTATGTGGAAACTTCTCACTTCTAACACTCTTTATCCTCCACCGATCAGCTTTCGCAAGCCTGAGGTTAAAAAATCTCGTTAGACATTCGGCGAATCCGGTAGATTAGCTGGAATCGAATTTAACCGCCTCAACAATTTTGTGATAGCCTCAAAGCGCTTCGTCGTTACATAAAAACCTAGCACGATCCATATTTATGAGTGCCTTTAGTTGTCCTCTGTGTCGCGAGGGTCATCCTTATAACCTAATCTAACCAATCATATTCTGACTATGAAACGTAGTAATGTTTTGTTAGAACTAGAAATTATTCAATTCTTGCTGGTATGTAAAATGACATTTTAATTTTTTTTTCAAAGAACGCTTAGTTAAATATAGCGTAGGACAAAGAAAGTATACAAAGCAAAATGTCAGAGGAAAGATTGAAATCATCGAGAGAATTCATTGCTGCAGAAAAGTGTTCTGAGAAATAAATTTCGAAAACAAAAAAGTATAATTGCTAAAAACTGCAAATCTCAAAGTTGCAGCAAATTTGCCACAATTGCAACATGTGACGAACATGCAACACGCACGACTGGCTACACCAAAATGCCAAACAACAACAACTTTGTATGGGACAATTGAATAAAAATACAGAAAAAAACGCACAAAAAACTAGCAACAAAACTCGAAAGCTGCAACAAACGAACACAAGTGCATGTATGCATGCATATAGACGTATGTAGAGAAGGTGGAGGGAGAAGGGGGGACGCACACACACGACTGCATTGCAAAAAATGCCTGAAATGCGCTTGAATGTGAATGCCAAGTATAAATGTGGCAAGCAACTATTTCGTCGATGCACCGCCGCCGCCGCCGCCCACATTTGTGTCGTGTTAGCGGCATTTGGCATACGGGGCGTATGAGTATTATTTTCTATGTCACTGCCAAAATGCCAAATTGAGCAATGAAATGTAAACTTTTCATTTACAGTGCAACATTTGTGGCATAAAGAAGAAGCACAACGCAAATGAAATTGAAGTGGAAAATAAAGAAGACGTGTGTCTATGTGTGTGTGTGTGTGTGTGTGAAGGTACATTGGAAAAGGAGCGGCGGAAGATGCAACACACACAGCTGTGTATGGGTGAGTGCACATGAAAGCGAAGCTAAGCCCTTTATAGGGTTTATGTGTATGTGTGTGTGTGTGTTATATGCACCACTTGCACCCACACACACTCTATTTCGTTCGCATTCATTTGAAGTGCATTCAATTGCAGCGAAACAATACAATTGACAAACGTCGCCGCCGCTTCGCATTCAAATGACAATCGACTAGCAAATAAATGCGTTAATTAAATCGCTTTTGAAGTGCTACTCGGTGTGAGAAAAAAAAACAAAACACGCCGTTATTATTTGTTTTGACACTTGAATGTGTGCTTGTGTGTATAATATCTTCTGCGTAGACAAATGAAATTTTCGCACAAATTGCATTGTTCATTGTCTTTGTTAAACAGCATTTATATTTCATGTCATTGCCTTAGGCGCCATTTATTTAATGCGTTAATTTCATCAGCGGCAAAAACGCTGCACTTGACAAGCACTTTTTTACACAATTATGAAATTCATTTTGCTGCGCTTTTTACTGTAGAAAAACACATAAAATAATAGTAATTAAAGCTTTAAAAGTTTGTATTTACCGGGTACGTAGATCCTTTTGTGTGCATAATCCATTACACATTATAATTAATAGATGCTCAACTCCGCCGAACTAGGAATGTCGTCTATATTGGAGAGGACAATATTTAAATAAAAACAAGAAAAAACGTTAACTTCGGCTGTACCGAAGCTAATATACCCTTCATAGGTGCATTTCTTTTAGTAACTATGTGTTTAAGCAAATCTAAAGACGTAAGAAAAAGTAAGTAAAAAAAAGAAAACATTTTACTAATTCTTTTTAGCCGGGTTGTTTGCTAGAAACATTAAGGTTATATAGTTAACCGATCTCAACAATTTCTTCGGAGATTATATTATTACCTTAAGCAGTAATCCATGTCAAATTTCGTGAAGATACCACGTCTATGCGAAAATTTTCCATGCAAGCCATTGATTCCGGTCGTTCGGTTTGTATGGCAGCTATATGCTATAGTGAACCGATCTGAACAATTTCTTCGGAGATTACATTATTACCTTAAGCAGTAATCCATGTCAAATTTCGTGAAGATACCACGTCTATGCGAAAATTTTCCATGCAAGCCATTGATTCCGATCGTTCGGTTTGTATGGCAGCTATATGCTATAGTGAACCAATCTGAACAATTTTTTCGGAGATTAAATTATTTCTATGAACAATAATTCACACCAAATTTCGTGAAGATATGTAGTAAAATGTGGAAGTTTTCCATACAAGCCATTGATTCCGATCGTTCAGTTTGTATGGCAGCTATATGCTATAGTGAACCAATTTTTTCGGAGATTAAATTATTTCTATGAACAATAACTCACACCAAATTTCGTGAAGATATGTAGTAAAATGCGGAAGTTTTCCATACAAGCCCTTGATTCCGATCGTTCAGTTTGTATGGCAGCTATATGATATAGCGGTCCGATATCGGCAGTTCCGACAAATAAGCAGCTTCTTGAAGAGAAAATAACATCTGCAAAATTTCAAAACGATATCTTAAAAATTGAAGGACTAGTTCATATATATACAGACAGACAGACAGACGGACATGGCTAAATCGACTCAGTTCAACATACTGATCATTTATATATATATACTTTATAGGGCCTCCGACGCTTCCTTCTGGGTGTTACAAACTTCGTGACAAACTTAATATACCCTGTACAGGTTATAAAAATGGATTCCTTTTCGACTGTTAATTCATATAATTGTACTAAAAAGTTAAAATAAATTGAAGTTAAATCCAATTTTTAAACTCTTAGTCGATTTTACCATATTATAATTTCAGCAATCATCTTTTTCATCAAAAATCCAAAAAAATTTATAATTCTAGCGTCAGTTTTGTAGTAGTAGTAGTTGTTTTGTTACGAAAAAGTAATAGAAGGAGTTTTCGAGATTTACTACTTCCTTAGGTAGTCTCACAAAATTATCGATTTAATCACTAAATTATCAATAATTCAACGAATTAAATTATCGCTAAATTTATGGGATATAGCGAAAAAATGTATAACCCTTGTACTAGTTTTAGTTACGATTGACCTTGGAGCCACTTTGCAGGGTAATGTTTTGTAAATATAGTTCTCTTATATATATTAATCGAACTTGACGCGAATCGAACCATCAGAATGATTTCAAAACATGACTGTGGTGCCATCTGACGGGTGTAAGCATATTTGTCATGACAGAAACGATCTCGAACAGTTTGAAAAGTTGTATTGAAAGACGAAAGTTATTAGAGTAAACCCTTTCGAAAGACCACCGAAACATATAACACCGCTCTAAGCTGCAATAAATACCCAATATATTCTGTCAATAAGTACCCGGAAATTCTCATTTTTAATTTTCCCGCTAAGAATATTTCAAAATTTTTTTTCTCAGGTTGGCACAAATGTCAGCCACTATTCTGAAAATTTTTATTACCACCAACAAGTCACCTTTTGTGTGCGTTGCGATTTTTACTATGGATAAAAATATTGAACAAAGAGTTTTTGTTTCAAACGAAATTTCTTGTGCCAAAACGTCAAAATGTTGAAAAAACTTTTGGTGATTCAAGCATATTGAAAACTCAAATTTACGATTGGTATAAATCGTTCAAAGAAGGGCGAGAAGAAGTGAACGATTTGCCACGTTCAGGACGGCCTTCGACCTCTTCAACTGAAGAAAGCGTCGACAAAATAAAGGAAATGGTGCTCGAAAATCGTCACTATAGTTAGCGAGAGATAGCCCAAATAATGTGCATGTCTCATGAGGCCGCTCGTCATATTTTGGTTGATGTTTTGGGTATGCGGAAAGTCGCAGCGCGATTGGTGCCAAAAGATCTGAATTTTCTTCAAAAAGTGAATCGCAGTAAGGTGGCTGAAGACATGTTTTTGAACGCTTAAATTCCGATCCAACGTTCATTGAACGCATCATAACTGGTGACGAGACATGGAACTAAACACGTCAACAATCATCGGAATGGCGCGACAAAATTGAGTCGAAACCGAAAAAACCGCATCAAAGCAAATCGAAAATCAAGGTGATGCTGACCGTTTTCTTAGATATTCGTGGTGTTCTTTATTCGGAATTCTGACCGGAGGGCAAACCCTTCAATAAAGAATGTTTCTTGGCGTTATGAAGCGTTTGAGAGAGAATGTTCGTCGCAAAAGACCAGATTTGTGGCGGAACAACAATTGAATTTTGCACCACGATAATGAACCACAAAGCACAAAGCGATCATTGTGAACGAGTTTTTGAAAAAAAATTCAACAAATATCATCGAACAACCACAGTACTCTCCGGATATGACCGCGTGTCACTTTTTGCTGCTTCCAAAACTCAAATTACCACTTCATGGAACCCGTTTTGAGAGCATTGAAGACATCAAAACTAATTCGCAACGAGAACCGAATGCCATCCCGGAATATAACTTTAAAAAGTGTTTCGATGATTGGATTGTTCTTTGGAAGAAGTGTATTGCCTCAGAAGGGGCCTATTTTATAGGGGATATAATAAATTTAGATGATTGATAAGTTGTTTGAGTTTTATTTCAAATTTCTTACTTATTTGACATAATGTATAATCCAGCAATAGATAAAACCAAAAAAAAATTAATTTGAACTCGACATTTTTTTCGATAATCACACGTAAAATTCGGGAATTTCGGTTTCAGCCCTTTTTCCAATACCCATTATTCTCCCCGGAGGTGTTCTGTACAGTATCAAAGTTGCGTCTTAAATAAAAAAAAATTATTAATTTCAACTACTTTAGAAAGTGATTTCTTATATACATAGATATTATAAAGCATAGATTTAAAATTTTCAATCACCGCTAAATACTCAAAACACTAAATTAGACCGCCATAGCTAAAATCTCATCCTAGTATTTCGTCTTCTTCTTCTTTTCTATTTGGGATTTTAAACATTTTCCTACTCAAACTCAAGATCAGCAAAATGCATTCATGCGAGAAGCCGAAATTGTTCTGAATGACAAGATATACGAGTACATATATAGTATAATATGAAGCGAAAGGCAAGTGTCACTGACAGTGTAAACAATATACAGGCTGTAGAAATTATCAAATTTTCAAATTCTCAACAACCAAAACACAGAAGAAAGCGCGTTCAACGTTCTACGCTACCAAAATTGCATAGGAAATAATGAAACAAAAGCATTTTCACATATACTTACACGCTTTTGCATGCATATCCATCCACCCCACCACACTGCCGCCGCGACACTTGCAAGATAAATTGACTTACACAAAACAAAAGCAGCAACAACAACAACAACAACAATAACAACAACAAGTTGTCGTAGTGTCGCGTATCGTTGCAAAGTGTCTACCACAAATTTAAGCTTTTCGTTTGTACTTGACGCAACTTACAGCTAAATTCCACGCCAACGCAGCCGCCACTAACACAGCATATTAGCGACGCCATTACACTAACACACACCCACACATACATAAACAGGCAGGCACACACATGCAAATGAGACGTTGCGCCAGCTTGTGTGTGGAGCGCTGGAGAGAGCGGCTGAAGAAAGCGTCCGTAATCCGAAGAGTTTTGAAATTTCAATGTTAAATAAATATTTAACCGTTATGTTATTATTGTAGCCGGGGAGTTAGTGGGAAGTTAGCCGGCATGATGCCTTGAAGTGTAGTTATAATGCGGCATCTGTTGCATGGCAATCGCTTTTGTTGCTTGGTGTGTGTGCGGTAGAGCGAAGTGAAGAGAGATGTGTGCGACGTTGCTGTCGGAAATTGTGTCTGATGCGCTAGTTAAAATAAGCAGCTTAGTTTCTTGTTGCACTTTTAGCACAACTTTGCGTGCGTCTTGGGGTTTTTCATTTATTTTTCGCCGACTTTATTTCTTGTTAATAGTAAACACATACTCGATTCGCTTTAAATAGCACAGACATTTTGTATGAGTATTGGATACAGCTCTGTTTTCTATGTGATATTTTTGTCGCAGTTTCCAGCTCAAATATCTCCCTTCCGCCTTTTTGTCTTTTGAATTTAGCGGATATGTATAAAGCGCTACAGAGCTCGTATCTAGCAATACTATACATGTTTGATAGGCCTTGACATAAACTACAAAACGACGCTATGATTAATTAGATTGGATATTGCATTCAACAGTTAAAGACGTGTTAACATGGAGTTCACTAACGCCGAAATTCGCGCTATTTTAAAGTTTTCCTTCGTTAAAGGCAAGTCCGCTAGAGAAACGTTCCGTGTTTTGGGGGATGGTACTCTATCACTTCGAACTGCGAAGGAATGGTTTCGACGATTTAGAGTGGGTTGAAAACGACACCATGGATAAGCCAGCCGGCGGAAGACCTGTGACGACAAATACCGCTCAAATCATGGAAAACATCGAGTTAGACCGTTATATGGCATCGCCCAGGAGATGGGGGTTAGTCAACAAACCATTTCAAACCATCATGCAGAAGACTGGATACACCAAAAAGCTTGATGTTTGGATGCCGTATGATTTGATGCAAATAAACCTTTTGGACCGAATCAACGCCTGCGATATGTTGCTGAAACGGAAAGAACTCGACCCATTTTTAAGCGGATGGTGAATGGCGACGAAAAATGGATCACATACGACAATATCAAGCGAAAACGGTCGTGGTCGAAGGCTGTTTAATCGTCCCAAACTGGACTCTTTATCATTATATTTATTCTATATTTATAAAGGGTTGTCTTTTGAGAGATATAGAATGCCATAAAAACCAAAATATTCGCCATTTCATTTACATTTCTCTTTTTTTATTTTGAATAAATATTATAACTTAAATAAATATCATCCATAAGCTTTCCTCCACACTCTGGAGAGTACGCTTTAGTCAGTAATCTCTTTAACTTTTCCGATTTGAGTACCGTTATTTCATATTGCGACGATAAAAATATGCATATAGCACTATGTATGTATGTATGTATGCGATTACAGGTTTAAGCAATGACAGCTTTGCCTGCATCGAACGGCATCGTTCCCATATATAGCTGCTACCTGTGCATTTTCATTCACAAGTACACATAGCTCTGCACATAAATATGTCTTTGTTGTTGTATATACTGAGATTTTTTTATGTGCCAATGCAGCAGCGACGTTACGGTATTTATGTACGCAACAATTTGTATGCTGCACTCAATGGGTTCGGTATATTCGTAAATATATGGAACTATATGTGTGAGTGTGACTGCATGCAAACAAAAGTAGCGGTATGTGTCTGGATATTTGTCTGTCGGTTTTGCTTACGCAAAAGTGATGCTTCAGCGTACATCCACCGCATTTGCACAGCGAGCACAGCCAGTAATACATACATAAATCCATATAATGCAATGTGTGCATTAGTATGTCAGTATAGAGTCACAGGCAGGTATGGGTGAATATGCAGGAATCCCAGTAGAAAAACTATAATTATGCAAGATTTAGTTAGAACATAATAGTGGTACCGCTCGATGGATGCTAGACTAAAACCTCTATTCTATATTTTTAGAGAAACAGATGGTCTATGAGAGATAATTTTAAGGCCTTGGTTATCTTTCTTTATTAAGGGGTTAGGCGTACATATATAAATAGTATTTTGTGAAATTTTTATTTAAAAATTCCGAAAACTCAGCCGTTGGCACCTCATCTCCCATGACGTGTCTATAAAAAAAGGTCTTGCCGTGGACTTCAGAACTCATGATTGGTTCATCTTAAAACAATAAATTAAAAATATTTCGAGAGTACATGGATAAATCTAGTTAATGAACGAAGGAAAAAGGAAAAATATTAAAATTTGAATTTTTGAGAGAATTAAAATAAAAAATCTCACTTTTTTGGTAAAACCTCGGCATATGTTGCCTCGAAAATGATAGTTGTAATAAAAATATAAAAAATCATTCGTTCATCAACTAGATAATGTTATTCCAAAGATGTGAGCAAAATTTGTCCACCAACTTGAAAAATTGAGTTTTGAGATAAACGCGCTTAAAGTTTTACATTCATACTAACGTTGCTTGATGGGCGGAACTTCCAAAGAGAATATCTCTTCTCTTAGGTTTATTACTTGGATTTATTTGATATTTATAATATTTTATATTTATTTTTTAATTTTTTTTTTCAAATTTTGAAATCCACTCAACCCCTTCAGTAGGCCTTTTCATTAGACAAGATTAAGGCAAATCTCTCTGAAATATCGAATACTGTTTGATTACTTAATAACTGTAATATATTAACAAGAAATTTATCGTCACACGTTCTTGTGATCTTCTTCTTTGAGGATATAAATATTATAGTTTTAAAGTATCTTTCTTTTTAATTCAAACTTTTATATAACAAGTAAGGAAGGGCTAAGTTCGGGTGTAACCGAACATTTTATAGTCTCGCAATTTAATTATTTAACTTTATTTATATTATATAATACACAATTTGACCCACATATTCGTCATATATATTGTATAAAGTCCATTGAAAGTTGGAAACCCTAATATTAGGTTAGAAGCACCGAGGACCTCATGTTCGATATATGGGGCCTTGAAAACCTATGGTCCGATTTCGGAGATTTTTAGAATGGAGCTGCCACACTATAAACGTAGTATTTGTGCAAAGTTCTGCATCGATATCTTCACTAGTGTTTACTTTATATATTGTAAAGTAAACGATTCAGATCGTCTTCAAAGGTATATAGAAGTAGGCGTGGTTGTAAAGCGAATTGGCCTATTTTCACAACATATCATTGGGATGTAAGGAAACTATTACAAACCAAGTTTCATTGAAATCGGCCGAGTAGTTCCTGAGATATGGTTTTTGACCCATAAGTAGGCGATGCCACGCCCATTTTCTATTTTGTAAAAAAATCTGAGTGTAGCTTCCATAAGCCATTTCTTATGTGAATTTAGTGTTTCTTGCGTTTTTCTTTATTGAGTTAACCCACTTTCAGTAGTTTTCAACATAACCTTTGTATGGGAGGTGGGCGTGGTTACAATCCGATTTCGTCCATTTTTGGACTGTATAAGGTAGTACCTAAAATAAACCAATACAAAAAGTTTCCTTGATATAGCTTTAGTGGTTTACGAAATATGTACAAAAAACTTAGTAAGGGGCGGGGCCACACCCACTTCCCCAAAAAATTACATCCACATATGCCCCTTTATAGTGCAATCCTTCATACCAAATTTTACTTCCATAGCTTTATTTATGGCTTAGTTATGGCACTTTACGTGTTTTCGGTTTCGCCATTTTGTGGGCGTTGCAGTGGTCCGATTACGCCCATTTTCGAATTTAACCTTCTTATGGTGCCAAGGAATACGTCTTCCAAGTTTCATCAAGATATCTCAATTTTTACTCATGTTACAGCTTGCACGGACGGACGGACAGACAGACAGACATCCGGATTTGAACTTTTCTCGTCACCCTGATCATTTTGATATATATAAACCTATATCTAACTCGTTTAGTTTTAGGACTTACAACCAACCGTTATGTGGACAAAACTATAATACTCTCGTAGCAACTTTGTTGCTAGAGTATAAAAATACACATACTGGTATTAAAATCTATTCAATCCATTATATAGCCCTAATTGATTCAGACTGCTCGATATTGTTATCACTAAATCCATATGAAGCCTTTTTGTTGGATCTCCATTTCGAAAATTCAGTTTTTAAAACTTCAAAATTAACCAAAGACATATGAGTTCATTTGTCTCCACCACAGCTTGGAAGACTACTTTTTAGCTGGCCAATATATAAATCCCGAACTTGACCCAAATTGGATAATAAATATGACTTTTAGTAATAACAAGATTGTGGCGTCATCTAGCGGGATATTTTTTTACATGAAGAGAGTTTAATTAAATAATAAATATAAGTTATTCTGAAAACTTTTAAACTACGCAGAAACAAATTTCAGATTTCATTTACGCGATTTGGGTACAAACCAAAATCGTTTCAATGAGTTAGGAGTCAATAAATATATAGATAATACTCTGAGCGCCCTCTGTCAATACAATCTTGTTTTCCATAATTCAATTGTTTCCAGCTGTAACCGCAACTAGTTCAACACTAGTACATTTGCATACAGTATGCGCTGCGTTTCCACATATTTGCCAGAGCCTATGCAATGTTTGACTTCAACGAGAGATCGTTGCACACAGCAGTTAAACTGCAAGCCACTCGTCTATGAAACGCTTTCTCTTTCACCCACCCACTATGCCACAACGCAGCGCCTGTGTGTGCGAGTATGTGTTTGTTGTCTGTCGGCAATGGATTGCCAGCGAACTTTTAACGATGGCAACGCATCCTTGAAATACTTGTTTGTATTTGTATTGAAAATTGCACTCAAGGCAAGCATGAAGCACACAGTAACGATAGAAACACCCGCAGAGAGACAACAACAACAACAAAACAGCTGCAACAGAAACTGAAAACAGAAACTGAAAAAAAGAAAATGCAGTGAGCAAATCAACGACGAACAGTAAAACAATTTCAGAGCAACTGATTTGATGATGAAACACAGGCACAGTTGCGCGACATTTAGACGCACGCTTGCTGTTGGTTTGGCTGGCTGACACGCCGGCAATTCGAAATTTCAACGCCTGCTAACTTTGCCGCAGACAAGCGCATAGACAGCGTGTTTGCCTACCGCCCCCCAACACCCGCCGCACACCGCAACAACCACATGCCAGCCTTTTTTGTTGTTTTTTTGTTGCTTTTTTCTGGTGTTGCCTGTGTATCTGTGTCTAGATTTCAATTCTGCAACCATTTAGCTCTGTGTGCAACACGGCTCTAAATCTATTTAAAACGCAATGAAATTGACGTTGCATTGATCGTATTGCAGCAGGCTGGCAATGCTGGCGCTGTATTTTATCTGTATTGTAGTCGCAAATTGCCAACAGTTAGTCGTGGCTTTTTTTAGTGCCTACAGCTATTCAATGGTTGTTTGTGTTGCACGAGAGAATAAAATCCGTTGTAATGGCTTTGGCAAGTCTAACACTTAACAGCTTAAATAACAAATTAAATTTCCAAAGTTTAGATATGTAGCAGCGCGTGTGTTACGCAATAGCATTGTAGGCTATACGAGATTTTCCGCTTGGTCATTGTTTTGCGTATTATTTGCGGCCAGTTGAGTATGCCCATCCACGTATCTGCGTATCTGCGCTTTTGCGGTTTACCAGTTGAAGTGGCGCTTGGTTTTGTCTATCGCATGCAAATTCGCGGTTATTCCGTTAGTGTTGTGCACACTAATTTGCCGCTATTCATCAGCGTTTGGTGACACTGCGGTCGCGCAACTTCTTGGAGCGCAAATTAAAGGCATTCATGCAATGCGGTGCGCCAGCAAACGAAACCACTGATGACCTTCGAGTGAATTCTGCAATCGTGCGGAGTTTGCGTGTTGCAGTTGTTATTTTACTTTTTAAAACAGTTATTTAAAGAGCATATAAATAGTATTCTAGATGGTTGTTAGGTGTTAATGTGAGAAAGAAATATGGGGTCTAACTGTTAAGCGAAGAAGCGACGAATGGAATCTCAGTGTACTCTGCCCAATCCTCAAAAAGGGAGACCACACAGTCTGTGCAAATTACCGTGGGAGGCTTACTAAATATCGCCTATAAGGTTCTATCGAGCGTACTGTGTGAAAGACTAAAGCCCACCGTCAACAAACTGATTGGACCTTATCAGTGTGGTTTTAGACCTGGAAAATCCACAACTGACTGGATATTCACCATGCGCCAAATTTTGAAAAAGACCCGTGAAATGAGGATCGACAAACACCATATCTTTGTCGATTTTAAAGCTGCTTTTGACAGCACGAAAAAGAGTTGCCTTAGAGACGCGATGTCTGAATTTGGTATTCCCTCAAAACTAAAACAGCTGTGTAAGCTGACGCTGAGCAACACCAAAAGCCCCGTCAGGATTGGGAAGGACCTCTACGAGCCGTTCGATACCAAACGAGGATTCAGACAGGGTGACTCACTATCGTGCGACTTCTTCAATCTATTGCTGGAAAAAATTATACGAGCTGCAGAGCTAAATAGAGAAGGTACAATCTTCTATAAGAGTGTACAGCTGCTGGCGTACGCCGAAGATAACGATATCATCGGAAGCAACAACCGCGCCGTTTATTATGCTTTTTCCAGACTTAGATGGTGAACGCAATTGAAAAGTAAAGTCGTCTCTCGACGAACAAAAACCAAACTGTACAAGTAACTCATCATTCACGTCCTGCTTTATGGTGCAGAAGCGTGGACGATGTCAAGATCCGGTTTTGTGGAAGATTTACGGTCCCTTAAACATTAGCAACGGCGAATACCGCAGACTATGGAATGATGAGCTGTATGTGTTATTCGACGACATAGACATAGTCCAGCGAATAAAGAGACAGCGGCTACGGTGGCTAGGTCATCTTGTTCGAATGGACGGAAGTGCTCCAGCTCTGAAAGTGTTCGATGCAGTACCCGCTGGTGGAAGCCGAGGAAGAGGGAGACCTCCACTCCGATGGAATGACCAGGTGGAGAACTTGATGTTACCAATTGGCGCCAAACTGCCAAAAGGAAAGATGCGTGGCGCGCTATTGTGGACTCGGCTATAACCGCTTAAGCGGTGACTACGTCAGTCAAGAAGAAGAAGAATTATAGGTTAGGTTAGGTTAGGTTAAGAGGCAGATCTGTATAATGCCAAAAACATTCCTAATAGATCAAAGAAGACACTCACGATTTGACAAAGCGTTTGGAATCTCGATTCTAGCCAATTCGTTGGGTTTGCGGAAGGTGTTTTAATCCAAGTCTGGCGAATGTTGAAAAATATAAAAAAAAATGTAGTGTCTAGAAATTTTTACCTCGCCTTCCCTTTTACGCTCCTATAGACTCCAAGTCGTAAAGAACCAGGGACCACGGACTGCCACCCCATTCTCCCTCCGACGTCTCTTGCTATTGCTTCCATTTTACATCAAAAAATTGGTTAGCGAGTTGGGTATTTACAATTAGAGTCGTAAAAACTCTTGGAGATCGTTATTTGAGAACCTGATATTTTAATGCCGACAGAGCCATCTGTGATTTCGATAGTCAGATTGAACAGGTGGGATTTATTTATAGAATAAATAATCTCTGAATATATTTGATATTTTCTATTGCCGTATTAAAAAGGACTGAGTGTTAGAGTTAAAATCTGAGATGAATATATATAATATTTAAAATGAATGAATGCAAGCAAGCCTCTGTAAACAATTTTTTGAAAAATACCTAGAATAGACTATTTGAATTCTCCATTGGTATGAATACTTTCCTAAAATATATATTTTAAAAATATTAGAGATATAGTATTTTGTTGAACTAATAAGATTAAGAAGAAAAATATTTCTTGCTTTAGTCAAAATCGCGCATATGTGTTTAGTATATGCAAGAACATTTCTTCTCTTTCAAATTCCATTTCCACATATGTATGTATATATTTTCGCTTCACTTGTTTAGAAGTTTTGGAGTTTTACAGTTCTAGAATTTAGATATCAACATTTGTTCATTTCGCCCACACATCTCCAAGCATTAATCCATTGTGCACTATATACCAGTTTGTACTTGGCAAAAACATTAGCAATAGCCGTTAGCTGTCAGTTCACATTCATCTATGTCTTTCTGTCTTGACAAGTGGTTGGCCAGCTTTTTGCAGCAACTTCTATTCCAATTATCATCGCTGAGGCCCCCTACTACCAAGCGCTGAGAGCAGCTACTTCACCAACTTCAGCTATATAAAAATAAACATACATACACTCGACGCTTAGTCAATGCTAAAGCTTCTTCGCTTCATAACTGTGCGCTTTTCATCTTCAAAGTCTGACAAACTAAGAGTTCCTCACTCATCCACATCCATCTGAAGTGTGGAATTTTTCACTCCGGCTAATAATTAAATTCTGTATACAAGTTGCAAAATTCGCCACTTTCTCTGCAACAAAATCAGTTGTTGTTGTTGTTGTGATTTAAACTAACTATTTTATATACAGTATTTGACGTAGTTCATCGACTCAACTCCGTCAGCTTGGCGGTTTTCCTTTAAAATGTTTGTTGTTGTTTGTTGGCTTTTGCTCCACTTCTTGCGCTGTTCATTTTTTTTGCAGCTTCTTGCGTCTGTTTCTCTTATTTGCATTCTGTGGTAAGCCACATCTTTGTGGTTGTTGTTATTGTTACTTTTAATGTTTATTTATAATATTTTTGTTGTTGCTTGTTTGCTGCCTATGTAGGCTGCAGCTTAAATTGTTATTACTTTTAATACTTTCATTGAGCTGAGCTAACGAACGAGGCTTCTGTTCTGCACCCACCATCCTTAATTAGGCTGCTCACCATTTATGTTTCACAACAAACTATGAAGATTGTTTTGTTATTGAGGCTTTGTTTAGCATAAAGTGTTTAACGATAATTTCATTTGCATTTTACTTCAGAATTTGCGGTATTCAAGAATTTCGAATATTTAAAATGAATTATATTTAGTTTGACAGTGATTTTATGAAAGCAAATACAAGTTGAAGCGGTGAGTTTTAAGTTTTTGTATATGTAAGCGACAGATTTCGAAAGTATTTTACTGTCTAAGAAGTGATTTGAGTATTTCTGTATGTTTTCGATATGATATGAGGCCTTTGTCAACAATAACAGTAACGTCAGTTAAAATTACCCCAGTAACAAACAGTTCATTCTCCAATTTCCAAAACATTATCAATACAGCTTTCTATAATTCTACACTAACTACTACATGCCCCACCATTAGTTTACAACCGAAAAAGGAGCCATGGAAAATATTTGCAATTTGAAAATACAAGAACGATAGAAAATTTGTTTAATTTCTGAAAAAAAAAATATGTGTCATTTTTTTGAGCAATAACGACATATTTAACTTATGACAGCGAAATTATTTTCTATTTTTTTCATAAATAACGGCACAATTCAAAAGGGGTCACGTTTATGCCTAAGAAAAAGCATTAGTGCACTCTTTTTTGTCCACTTATGCTCAGCATTTTATTAAACATATAACTAGTCACTAGTTTATTCAACAAAGTTATGACGTTTTTCGATATTTGCTAAATAAGAGACAATTGAAAAATTTAAATCGCTCTCTTGAAAAATCGACTTTTTTGAGTTGAGAGCGATATGTAATATCCTCCCTTACTTTTTATACACTTATCGTTAACATGCTTCACCGAGTTTTCTTCTTCATCTAATTGTTATTTGTAACATCAAAACAAGCGATTTAGATATAGAGTTGTTGAGTAAACCTTAAGGTGTGACACTTTCAAAAATCGAATTTTATACTTTTAAAAATATCCTATGAAAGCGATAAGGTCGTATCTTGCATTATTTTTGAAGGACAGTGTTCTAAACGACAGTTTTCAAAATTGCTCACATTATAATTCAACGAATTTGAACGAAATTGACCGATCGACTTCTAATTAATATTGATTATTCTTGAAAATATATATATAATGTCTTTGATCTTTTTGATTGGTTGAAAATTGTCAATTCGGCATTAAAAAAAAACGGCCAATTTTATATTAAAAAACGACATTTTGTTAGTTTTTGATATTTTTCAAAAATCTTAGGTCATTGTATAGGAAATACATTCAATTTTAAAAACTTTTTGAATCATGTCAACAGTTGGGAACTTTTCATTTTGGCACCTCCGTAGACAGCACAAAACTCCGTCATCAATATTTTTGTAAAAAAAATTTTAAAATATGGATGAAAATATACCTTATTATGGCCCGAAAGTTTCGAAATATTCGATTTAGTTCTTTCTTAAAAAAAAATCACGTAAATCGACAAAATTTTCCATGGGTTACATTGGTTTAAGTTATTTTGATGAAATTTCGTACACATGTTTTTTTGTACTAAGTATGTAGCATTTCGGCTATAATCGCTTAAAGCGGTTCCTACGCCAAATATATATATATATATATATATATATATATAGCATTTCTGTGATATCGTGATGCTACAATTCAAAAGTTACTGAAATCGGATTACAACCACCTTTCCATATAACACAATATTAAATTTAAACTGTATAAATGTAGCACCAGTGAAGTTATCATAATAAAAGTTTGCAGAAATAGTGACTTAAGGTGCTGTACCTTAAGTGGACCACAGTGCGCTCAAAATGGGTAAAATCAGTTCAATAATTTCCCTAACCCCCATATACTTATTATGGAGTTTTTCAAACTTTCAATTGACTCTCTATGATTTAATCGTGAAAACGTATTGAAAGATTATATGTAAGTCCACGATAACCTTTGTCTTTTAGCCTAAGAAAGTGATTTTCACAAAAAAAATATATGTATGTAAAAACAATTTAATAAAAAATAAAATAAAAAATATAAAAAAATCTAAGACATTGTTCGAAACAAAGCATTATTTCAGAAGAAAAAAAATTGAAAAGTACTTAACTGCCAACAGCTAAACATTTTAGGGACAGCTAAAATCCATCTAACCTGCCTAGATAAAGAGGACTTTTGCGTTCGAACCAGTATTCAATATTCTCCAAAGTTTTCGAGAATTAAAATATTTTGTATGATATTTATCAAATTGCCATAAATAAATGAAAAATTCTCCCCTGACTAAAGTCGGTCACACAACACAAAAGTATGGCGCAATTTTAACGCATAATAAAAAATTACATAATTAAAAAAAGAGACTACTCGCAATGCAATCGATGCTTAAATTGCATTTATCATTGCTTATCTCGAGTATGTGACATATTAATGCCAGAAAGCAAAATAATTTGTAAAATTTATTGCAGGAAACACAAAGTTGGCACCAGCAAATGCCTGCGCGATATATTTATATAACAGACTTTAATGCAATGCGTTGAATAAATAATACTGTAATGAATCATTTGATTGGCTGGCAAGCCGAAAAAACAAAAACAAATTAACAAAACACAAATAAAACAATGCAAAAGCGACCAGATAAATTATTTTAAGAGTACTATTTGCCACAATAAAGTGGCTAAGTTGAGAATGTAAGGATTTTAATTTATTTATTTTTGGAATTTTGTTTTTTATTTTTTGGATATAAAATCATATTGGGTTCTGAAAAAGTGTTTCTTTCAATAAATCGAAAAAAATGTTTTTTCGAAATTTTCAAAATTTTTTTTCTCAAAATTTCACCCTCCTAAAAATAACTGTAAATGTTAGAATTTCGCCTCAAAGCAAAACAGCCAACAGTAGTGACACCAATGTTATTTCGCTGATGGCAAGCTGAAAAGACACAACTGGCAGCTCACTTGAGCCCCCCACCGCCGCAGACAGAGCCTGCTGGCTTTAACTGCTACATATAATTTTCAAAAACCACTCAAATGCAAAAACCAGCTAACACTTAAGACAATACCCCCCTCACACTCACCTGGCTTGTTGCTGTTATTATTGCCGACTGAGATTTGTTGCTGTTGCTGCTGCGTCTGCTGGGATTGCTGTTGTTGCTGATTCGGTGGCGGCTGTTGCTGCTGCTGTTGTTGCGATTGCGGATGTTGACCGTTATGCTGTAGATGCGACTGCTGGCCACCGCCGCCGCCATTGCCAGCGCCATTTGCCGCCGCAACAGCTGCCGGATGTATGGCGAGCAGCTTCGTTTCCGGTGGCTTATGTGGTCCCATTGTAATCGGCGGCGGCGCGCCCATTGCTATGGTGGGCGCTGGCATCATCAGTGTTGACATGGCCAACATAATTTGCGAATGAATTTTGCCGGTTTGCTACTTCAAAGTTTTACAACAACAACAACGACAAGTGCTGGGTTAATGGTAGTCGTCGGTGGCGGCGTTTACTTGGCGGCAACTGGGCGCCCGTTGGCTTGACACTATTAAAAACAAAAAGTGGATGGAGTTGATGCTGTACGGTGTGGTGTGGTGCGGTGTTGAAGGCCACTGACTGGCTGGCTGAGTGGCTGTGTGGCCGTTTGCTTTTGGCGCGCCTGGACGTTTGCTTGCCGTGGCAATTCAAATATTTTGCCGCTACTTTTGCGCTCTCAACACTGCTGCATGGACATTAAAGTGCACCAAATGTACTCTAAGTATGTGTGGGTGTGCGTGTGTGTGTGTGGTTGCACTTGTACTTTTCCACTTATTGATTTATCTTTAGTGAGAGTGTCAACAAACGGCGTCGACGGCTTGGTCTACCAGCTTGCAAGGTAAATCTGTTGCTAAAATTCTACTTCTGCTTCTCCTTCTTCGCACACACACAGACACTATTCTCTTCTCTATTCTGCTAACCGTTTACCACTTTCAACCGGCTTAGTTGTGGGCGTCTACGGCTGCTGTCCTCTACTTTTGGCTGTCTCTGAACTTCGCTTAAGGTCGTCGTACGTTAATTTATAGCACTTTGTGTGTAAAAGCTGCTGTCGTCTGCTGCTGCCGCCGCTGCTTCCAACTGTCGCACCAACACCTCGCTGTCTTACTCTTATTGCTATTGTTTTTTTTCTTGCAGCTGCTGCTGCCTCGATTTTCGTTTGCAAAGCGTCTGCGTCTGTTAGATTTATAATGACAATTTTACCAATATTTTTCTGCTTCACTCTGCCTCTCTGTGTGTGTGTGTGTTTTTTCTCGTGCCGTTTTACATTCGCATACAATAGAATTTTCACTTTTCTTTCGGTTTTCAATTGCTGACTAGCGTTGGCTGTGCGGCATGTATCTTGACTTGCAACGCTTCGTCGTTGCTAGTTGCACTCGTTAGCTCGACTTTTATGGCACACATATGTACTATTTACTTCAAGTGTGTAGACCACTATGTATTTTATGTGTGTTTATATAAATATGTATGTGTGTGTGCGTGTGTTTGTATTTTCTAGGTTGCTTGTTGCCTTAGCTAGCACTTCAATCTGGCTTCCTACGCTTTACGCTTATTCGCTTAGTTTTCTCACTCACTTTCTCGTACTCGCACAAAAACACTGCTGCATATATACTATAGACACTCACTACAGTTTTATTTCGCTATATATGTATATGTATATAACGAGGGCAACAACATTGCTGCGTTTTATATGGTCATTCAACCGGAAGGAAGCTGCAATTCAGCAATGTTACGTATACGCAACCGCCACCAACGTATGCAACAAATATTTCGCTTTTAATTTTTGTTTAAATTATAGAAAAGTTTGTTGTTATATGTCTTAAGAAATTGTAATTTTTCTACACTTTTGAAATATTAATATTTATTTTTTTCTTAAAACAACCGTCGCGCCGCGTACACTTTCGAGTAACTAATATTTTTTTTAGCTCAGCTACAAATCGTAACACCACGTCATCACCATCAGCTGTCACTAATCACTGTCAGCACTCGGCGCGTGTTAATGTGTAATGTCGGGGTGTACGCGTTGTTTCTGGCGCTTTTTCACACCGCAAGTGCTGTGCGCTATGTCGGTCAGCCACTGCTGTTGTTATGGCGGCTTTTATGAAACTTGCTCGCTTTTAATTTTTAATTTGTCTGTTGCGCTCGCTTTCAATGCCGCGTATATTCAGCTGTATGAAAAAATATATAATTTGTGTAAAAAAATTGACGCAAACACTTTGAAATCTGGTCTGGAAAGTTTGTGGTTAATTTAATTGCTGCTTTTGATTAGCGTGTAAATATTGAAAAGTTTGGTTTTCACATAACTTTGTTGATTTCATTTATGCACTAAAACGTTTGTAAATGTGAAAATAATAATTAAAAGACGAAAGTTAGAAAATTCGGTAAATTTGTAAAAAAAAAATAAAAAGTATAAAATAACCACTAAATTTATTCGTAATATGGCAAAAAATCGTATAATTTTTATTCACAAAAAATATTGAAAAATTGTTAAAAATCATTTAAAATAAATTATTTATTAATTTATAATAAAATATATTTAAATTATCAGTACATACCTATTAAATTTATTCGAAAACAAAGCAGATAATTTTATAATTTTTATTCACAAGAAATATAAACAAAAATCTTAAAAATTATTTCAAATAATTTATTTATTTATTTTAAAGAGTGTTGTGCAGCTGAGCATTGGCTGTTTATTATTAAATTTAGCAAAAATTATTTTATACATTAAATACATTAAGATTTTATTCTTTACTGAGGTAATAAAGAAAGTGTGGTGGCTATAAGAAACATAAATTTGTGAAAAATTAGAAAAAATATCTCACTGTGCAGTATAATTTGGAGGCGAAAACTTCTATAAAACCCTATGAAACCCTTTTCAACAAAAAGAAATAAATTATTTTACACATTTCTAAATCCTGTAAAATATTAAAAAAAAAATTATTAAAGCTATAGTCTTCAAAGTTTTATCATTTGTTGTGTTAATAAAACTTAATTGAATTGAAATTCATATTTTCACCGTTAAAAATTATAAATAAATAAAATAAATAAAATTTATATATTTTTAAAATTTTTTACTTATGAATCAAATGCTTGAAAAAATGTTGCATCTCGCATTGGAAAAAGTTAAACGGAAGGATAGAGAAATTTTTTTAAATTAAATGCTTATTGTGAAATATCATTTAATCGACCTAAATAAGCTGTTTACATGAAATTTCACAAAGGAAAAATTCGCATTTTATTTTCAATAAAAAAAATATTATTTGTTCAATATGTATTTATTCTTCAAGTTTGAAGTTATTTTTGAAGCTTTGTTTTTGGATTTGAAAATATTAAAAATTAATTAAAAAAATGTATTTATTATATTATTAATTTATTTATAATGTTTCATCTCGCATAGGAAAATATTATACGGAATAATTGAGTATCTTTCTTTAATTAAATTATTATTGTTTATATATTATTTAATCGCCTTAAGTTATTTAATGATATTTTATTAAGAAAAATTCACATTTTCTTTTCAATTAAAAAATAATATTATATGTTCAATATTGATTTATTTTGCAAGTTTGAAATTATTTTTGAAACTTGTTTTATGGATTCAAAATTATTAAAAATTAAAAAAAAAAAATATTTATTTATTATAATTTTTAAAAAAAAAAAAAAATTCAGTTATATTTTGATTTTCTGAATTATAATTTGTTATATAATCAAAGTTGTATCTCTGTTGTGAACCTTTAAGTAATATTTGATAAAAGCTAGTAAGCACACCACTTAAGAATATCTCGAAAGTATCTTCAAATTCAAATTTTAAATTTTCTAAAAAAACAAAAATGCTTTTAATTAAAGTTAGCAATTCATATATGTTAATTTATAAATTTTCAGTAATATTTAAATTAGCGGCAATGTTTAATTTTTATGGAATTAATAATTTAAATTTTTTATGTACTAAAATATTATTAACATATTGTGTCATATTAATTAAAATTCACTGTTTTAATTATTAACTTACTGTAAAATTTTTAATAATTATTTTTTTTAAATTATTTTTTATTTAAACACCAGCATGAGCTTCATATTGTAAATATGCCAACTTTAATCTAATTTTACCAATACGAAGTATTTAAAATATTTTTCAAGTACTAAATATTTAATAAAAATTTGTTAAAATATTTTTAAAAAGGTAAATATTTAATAAAAAATTTTTTGTTAAAAAATATTTTTTTTTTTAAATAATGCTTTTAAAATAATTAATTTTCATAATTACTTTTCGAAAAAAAAAATATAAAGTCAACAAGTAATACACAATAACAGAACGTTTAAAAATTAAATTAATTCGATAATATTAACATTATATTAGATATAAAATATTAAAATTATATTATATATAAAATACTAATAATCTATATATTTTTAATAATATTGAAAAAAGTTAGATATTAAAAAATATTTTTTATAATATTTCATATTGTAATATTTTTATGACCATATTTTTAATTTTTTAATTAGAAAGCACAATATATATGTGTTTTAAAATAATATTTTTATACAAAAACTAAGTATTTCAATAAAATTTTTATGCTAATTTCATTTCTTATTTTTTCAAAAAAAAATTATTATTATTGCAATTTAAACAGCACAAACAGATATTCTTGTATTTAAATAATTAAAAAAAAAACATATGTTTTGTATTGTTTTAGTATTCTTTAGTTGTCATTTTTATTAAACATATTATATTTAGTTTTTTAATTTTGTATTACATTATTTAAAATATTATATTAATTTAAATATTTCTTAAAAAAATTGGTAAATTACTCAGTATAAATTATAAATTTTTAAATTACTAAATTAATAATAAAATAAATTAAACCAATCTTGCCGGTGAAACAAAATAAACATGAACCCCTCAACATATTTATCGAAAAAGTAGTAATTTATTCGTTTAGATAAATAACTGAATCAACGCTAAAATAATTGATTTCTCTTCGAGTTTTATTTACGCCATTTTACACAGCCTAAAACCAACGCAAAAAAAAGAAGAAAAACTATGCATTTTATTTGTCTCTATGCTGCTGCTGTTTCATTGTTTAAATGAATTGATTTCCGCCATTGAAATGCAACCGAGCGTAATCACATTAATTCAGCGAAACGGCATTGCAAGCATAAACCATGTATTATAAATCATAATAACTAACAAACTTCAGTCAAGTGTTACTTTTACGCGCTGTCATCATGGCATTCATTATTACGCCTCCTTTTTTTTGTTTATTTCTATTGCTATTTCAATTTTTTCGTTTTCTGTTTGTTAGCTGTTGGTTTTCAATTACAATGCATTATTTATATTTCCTTTGATATCTCGTTGTGATAAAACTACGAACGAACACGAACAAACCGCAAAATTACCCCAACTAAAAACGCAAAGCGTACGTACTAAACCGTTAGGCGACGCTTTTCTTACTGAAACGCAACGTATTGGCCAAAATTGCAAAATCGTCATAGCCAAGTCCAAACACACACGGTCCCCCAACACACACAGCGGGCCAACAGTCAGCGGCAGCAGCCAGTCAAGCTGCGAGTTGTATACTACGTTCATCGTCAGCTGTGACGGCGACAGCGACGTCGACGATGCCAAACAACAGCTTCGGCTTATTACGAATGGTATTTTGGAATACACTAACCAGTTGAGAACTGCTAGATGTTGGTGTAGAAAAGGACTCTGGCAGCGCGAAGTGCGAACGTTGAAAGACTTGAGCATATGTATGGTTAGGTTTCGCTAAATCGAAGTGAATTTTAACGGTTTTCGAAATTAAAAAATGAAATTTAGAAGCGTTTTGAAAGCATTTGGAAGTAAAAATGCTTTTTGAAATCTATTTTATTGTACAGTTGAAGCTCAAAACATTATTATTTCCTGAAAATCATTTTTATTGTTATTAAAATCCTTTCTTCTCGTTCTTTATGCGGTCATAACCGCGAATGTTTCGAAATTCGAAGTTGTTCGAAAATAATATAAAATGCGTTCTCCATTTAGTCGAACAACGGCTTTCGTGCACTCCCATCTAAAGCGCTTTCCTACAGTCGTTCGCTGGCTCCCTCAAACACACACACACCCATCCGCCAGCGCGCTCACTCACTCTCGCCCCTCACCATACAGCTTACTCTCATAAAATATTTACGAATTCTCGCTCTCATTCTCACCTGCATTGCACTCAGCTTACGCTCTCTCTTTTGCTCAAATTCGAGCATAGCTTCAACACTTCGTGCATACCGTTACTCGAACGGCCAATTCTCTATTTCGCAATTTGAACGCCATGAAAGTGAAACAGGCGTTGCATGTCAATACACAGCACAGCGTTGTGTTGAAGGCAACTTTCAACATCGTGTTTCGTGGCTTCGTTGCCTGCCGCCAACCTCAACGGTTGGCTGTTTTAGCTGTCATTGTGCTCGTTTCATTTCACGCTGTTGTTCGTGACTTCGTTTTAAGTGCATGTCAGTGTGTGTGTGTGTGTGTGTGGCACACATATGTGCTGTGGAATGTGGTTGAATCCTTTCGGTAATCGATTTCATGCAGTGCGCCGACGCTGTGCCGAAGCAAAAGAGGCATCACACTGATCCAACTGTAGTCTACTTTGGTATTATTCTATATATGAGACAGCCCGTTTGCCTTCCGACCCCAAACGAATTACCAAAGCGCATGCAGTCGGCATGTGTGCGTGTGTGTGTGTGTGCTAGTCTGTGCTATTGGCGTGCTTCTACCTTTGTTGCTTTTGCTGGCTCTGTGGCCTGTTGGAATCCCCTTGGGGACCCATATGTTTGTTTGTGTGTGTGTGTGTGTGTGTGTTTCTTGCTAGGCTTCGCAAAAACGCGACTTGGTCTCGGCTCAACGGGTATTTGTTGAATTTCGCCTTTTTTACCTTTGACTGCCGCCGCTTTCGCTTCGTTCCAATTCTCTTTCATTGCACACTTTTCCCATTTGTGCTGGTTTTGGTTTAGTTTTGCGGTTCGGTGCCACAAATTCGCAAACGAACGAAATGAACTTTTCATCTTTGTGTACATGCAACCCCAGTGTGCTGCACAAATGCGTGTTTGTTGTGTGTGTGTGTGTGTGTGTGTGTGTGATTTGTTATCCTCCACAGTGTTATGTTTGTATGTATGCCATGCGAAAATATAAAATGAAAATAATGCAATTCTCTGTAGATTTCCTTGCATTAGCAACACATTTTGCAGACTCTTATTTATTTTTGACATTCTCCATTGCTGAATTCAATGCTTTTTGGCTTTGAGGGTCTTCATATGCATGTGCAACAAAAATAAAGTCGTTTGACTGAAAGTACTACATACATATGCAAGCGTCAAAGCTTTGATTACATGCTTATCCTTCAAGAACTATTATTATCTATAAAAAGATTTTGCTGCTTTGCATTGACACTCGTAATTTGGCATGTCTTTTCTATGTTGGCAGCCCATTTTCACGTGTTCCTCAGTCAACAAAATTCACCACTCTTATTCAAAGTTGAGTTACGGTACTCGCTTCAAAATTCCCCCGTATATTTGTAAATATCCTTTTGCAAGTGACTGCTTGAGTAAAAGTTTATAGCGAGTGTGCGTGAATTCTGCAAGGAGTATAACAGTTATTTCTAATATCTTAACATTTCCTTTCTACGATATGAAAAGTTCAAGACGGTTAAATTAGTATGTTGATGGCTTTCGGTACAAGGATTAATATTAAGAAGCTAAAAATGATTTCAAAGAGTTTCACTAGTCGCATTATTGCAAAAAATTATTATCAATGATTGTCTAAGAAACTAAATTTCAGATAAACATGAATTTTTTGAGTAATTTATTCCAATAAAACCATCAAATTCGCTGAAATGCATCAAAAACCTTAAAATTTTCGATAAATTAAACTTTGGTCTTGAATAACTTGTAAACTATTAGGTTTCTCAAAAAATTATAGAAGACCTTTTTTGTAGAGCGTTCAATTCTCTACCAAGACAAGTGGAAGTCTCTTTTTTATAATACATGACAGACTAGCAATACAATTCAAAAAGTGCAGAGAATAAATTTTCCATGATATTCTTACGGGAAATAGAAACAAGCGATGCGGACAGTCTTAATATTAATATTAAGGGCTCAAATTTTAACTGACATCTTCTTACGTTGAATTGAAACTTTTAAGCCTGTTTGCAAGAAAAAAAAATTGTTTTTTTTTTTTTTGAATCACTCTAATATTTAAATAAAATAATGTCTAACATGTTTATGTTAATACATATCTTTACCTATTTTTCCCTTACAATGAAGTCGGTTTGGCTAGAATTGCTAGAACTATGGCGGAGAAATACGCAAATGAACTGAAGACTCGCAGTAGTCAAACGTATTTACACATGGCGATTTAACCTTTATCCTTGGATTTGGTTTGAGCAGAAGTAGTAATTGGATTCTATTGCATTCAAAACAACCTAACTCAGCCTTAAAATATAAAAATTGGTAAATAAAATGTCGAAAACAAAGGAATTATCGATTATAACTAGATTGGAGACTGGAATTAAGTTTAAGACTCGGGTTTCGGCTTCGGAGTTAGTTAAAATTTATAGAATTTGATGGAATACTGTTTATAAAGTTTAAAACAAAAGGACACGAAATATTAAAAGGACAATTTAAAGATAACTGGGCGGAAACCTGTGATAACTCAAAGAGAATGCAGAAGATTAGTAGGAACTGTCATACAAAATCCCACAATTAGTCCTGTTAATATTGCAGCATCATCGAATGAGCATATTGCATGAACAGTCAATGATGATACACTGTTAAGGACATTTAAAAATAGTAACATAAATACCATTGTTGTGCATAAAGTTGACCACTTCCGAAACAAAAAAAGCGATATGCTTCTCATTTGCCTTGAAATGCATCCTAAAGCCTGTCGTGGGCAGATAATGCTGAATTTTAGTTCAAGGGCTTCTTTAGTAAACGCTTTATGCATTTACCACGTGAGAAGAAGAATAATACAGTTTAGACGCTAAATAGAGTCGGGAGTGACATTATGATTTTTTAGGGACATTTTCCTTACATTTTCCTTTTGAAGATTTGGTACTAATTTAGAGACCCTACATCATCCGGATATATCACATGACCATGCCAATGTAGTGGTTAGTCGGCCTTTTCCAACTATTGCCCACATTTTACAACAGGACAATGTTCCATTTCATGAAGGATCTTTACCTACAAAAGTTTTAAATGAAGTAAATCAAGTTGACCTCCGCACAGCCCTGATCAAAACTTTAGTCAAAATGTTTGGTCTTTCGTTAAATATCAGAGGACAATTGATATAATAACCGAAAACGCTAAAATTATCTAGATTTGATCTAAATTAACAGTTAACTTAGCGCACAATTGTGTTGAATCAATTCGGACCATAAAGCAGGCTGTTATTGATGCCAAAGGTTATGAATTTATCACCTTAGAATAGGAACTTATACAGGACATTAAAATTTTAAAGTTATCATTAAATAAGAACAGGATAATAGAGTTCATGTTGTATGTAAATACTTTTGACTACTGCGAGTCTGTAGTTCATTTGCTTATATCTCCGCTATATTTCTAGCTATTCGTGCCAAACTGACTTCATTCTCTCGGGAATAGATCAAGGTTTACAACAACATAGCATTTTGTTACCCTGCGACAACAACAAAAACAAACGAAAGCTTTTTGTGTGAAACTTGCAAAAAAACGTCCGATGTGTAAATAATTTTGACTACCTTTGTATACTTTCTTGTATATGAGAGTTTGATTTGTTGACACTACATCGATTTAAAGTCACTGCAAGTAAGTGTTCCGTTTTTTTTGTCCGCTACTGTATATTACAAAATCAAATTATTTAAGTCGTTAATTACAAAATAACGGTATCTCTAAGACCAAAGGTTATCGAGGTTAGAATGAATATACTAGCAAGACAGTGAGTACAATATGAACAAAAATTCTAAAAGTGACATAAAGGGTGTTCCATGTAGAGGCCCTTTTTTGTGACATATCACTCGTGAGTCGTGTCAAGCTTTTTCTTTGTTTTTAAATGTAGGGAACCTCGAATGTAGATAGAAGAAATCCTCAGTAAAAAGTTAGTGGAAAGAAAATGTCGTGTCACTATTGAGAAGAACTGTTTAAGGATAGCGCACTAGTGTAGTGTACGTAGTACTTCAGGGAACTTAGTTCGGTCTCATATCTTCGGACAAAAATTAAGTATTTAGCATAGCTGAAAAAAACTAATGAATTAAGGGCCCACTATACATATGGAACACTTCTTAGTGCTGAAAATGTTGGGAATGGAAGACAAATTTATATCTATAAGCTCTGCAGATTCTTCACCCACTCTCTCTCTTCGGGGAAAATCGGCTATTTTAAAAAAAATCTTTTAATATAAATTATGAAATATTGTGTTCACAATTTTTATTATTTTAAAGACGCAAAACATATTAAAAGCTCTGTCATTGTGACGTCATTTCCGGCAAGTCCTCTGGACAAACTTGCATCCACATTAACGACATAATAGGATCATCTGTAGTGAACATAAAATAATGTATTTAGTTAAGACTGGAACTTGTAGAAAGGAAAAATAATTTTAATTGTATATTTGACAAATGTTTTTCCGGAAAAAGGTGCCTAAAATTTTATATTTTTTTTTTTATATCCTTAATCTAAGGCCTTGCTAATTTTATTTTGAAGAACTGTCAAACGTTTCATCAAGATATGTTGAGTAGTTCTTGAGAATTATTAGCAACCGATTTTAAAAACCAGTTTTGAGAAAAGCGCCTGTAAAGTTTTGTATGGCAACGCAACTTCTAACTTCTTCAGGCTGTATCTCCAAACTATTACTCGAATCCAATTGACTTCCAGTGATTTTGTTGAATTTATTACTTTTGAACTTGCCTAACTTCAATCATCACAATCTACAAAAGAACTTCGAGTTATAGAGCATCTCATTAAAACATAACATTTATCAAAAAGCTGTAAAATATAGATTTATACACAATTTTATTTAATTACTCCGCTTAAAGTCTTATGTACATACGTTAAAACATGTTTACTACTGTTTGGCTCTTTACATCTGTATCTCATGCCTTTATTTTTATATAAGTGTAATATCATATGTTTTGTTCGCCTCCATACGATATAGATAACTCTTTTAAAATGTATGAAATTTGATTTCTAAACGCTATTGTCAATGTAAGAGTTCAAGTTATGGGGATCTTCGAGTTATGGAAGGTCAACAGTATATAAGATGCTTCCTTTTATTTCCAAGTTAGAGTCAACGAATTCAGAGTACAGAAAGCCATATGTCACTAAATCGATACTTTCTAAGAAATCAGAGTTCATGCTTTTTACTAACGATCGATTTTCACATCAATTGCTCAAAGCTCAATTGTAGGTTTGCAATATCTAAAAACGTTAGTAACTAAAGCACCATTCAAAGCATTATATTTCATACATAATAAAGAAATCAATAAATACCAACACTTTTCATGCGAATATGCATTTAAATATGTAAATATATGCATTAATATGCTTATAATTACAAGTATCCATGCGTCTTTCACTTAACCCACAGTTAATTACCCAATTTGCTGTCAACTGCATAACTGCTGTCACACACTTAAATGTGCAGTGCACACAAACATACAGGCAATCATAATTATTTGTATATATATATGTATATATACGGGTATGTACTTATATAAAATGTGAAACAAGTGATGAATTTTCGCATAGGTGCTTGACTACATTGTCAATTGTCACTCATACGTCATGTAAACCGCATCGCACATATGTACATATGTGTGCCTGAGTATGCGTAATTAAATGTGTGCATTTGTCTGTGTAAAGTGTCAGCTTTTACAGTTGCATTAAATAAGTTGCTAGTGTGAGCTTAATAACACGCACTTAAACAGACATACATATATACATGAGTGTATGCATTCATTGAATGTGCATGTGTGTGAGTGTGCTGTTGAAAATCACGCCCATGCATCGGTCATCAACTGACAACGTCAAGCTGTACTACTATGTATATGAATTTCATATATTTATTATAGTTGCAATTGTCGTGTGTCATTGTTGATATTGTTGTTCTTTGTCACAGTTACAGTTAACTGTTGAAATGTTACAACAAAAATAATGCGGCCATCATAACCACAACCACTCACACAGCATAGCCATGCATAATGGAGATTTTACTGTTGCATTTCGCCTATTGCTCGCTCACCCATTTCACCTCGGCTTATTGTCGCCAGCCGCTTTTGTATGCATGCTGGGTGTGCTCATATGTACATAAGTACTATAGCGATAGTTGGATTCTGTATTGCCACGTTATTATTGTAATAATAATATAATTTCTTTAGAATCTCTAATAAGCACACAGACACATGCATTTTTAGCTCTAAGTCTATGTATGTGTGGAGGTATTCCGGCTTAGTTTGCTTATTGCTGGATTGTAACTATTGTTTGCTTTTGTTTTACGTGTCTTCATCCAACGTCACTTTAACTTTGTTCATGCACTTTGCTTTGTTTCTAACCATATTCCTATGGTTTAAGCAACAACAATAAAGCTTTGGTTCTTGCATATGAATTTATAAAGGCGGCATGTAGTTATTTTTTTAGTTTGGGGTACAAAACGGTATATATTATATATACCATGAATTAACGGATTATTTTTATATATTCTATTGTTTTTAAAAATATTTTGTTTTCAATATTTGGTTGTATAAGAATATTTATTTAGATTAGCATGCTTTCCGTAAAATATAATTACCATTACATTTAACATTACAATTAAAAGTGACAACAACAATACGAATTAAAATTGCAACTACTACAGTAGTGCAATTACTTGGAAATTACTTTGTAATTACAATATCAAATGTAAACCAAAACTATAAGTACAAAGTAATTAAAAAAATTACAATTTACTAATTACAAATTACAAATTATAAATTACAAATTATAAATTACTAAATTGCAAATTACAAATTCAAAGAAACAAATTACAAATTACAAATTACAAATTACAAATTACAAATTACAAATTACAAATTACAAATTATAAATTATAAATTACAAATTACAAATTACAAATTACAAATTACAAATTACAAATTACAAATTACAAATTCAAAGAAACAAATTACATTACAAATTACAAATTACAAATTACAAATTACAAATTACAAATTACAAATTACAAATTACAAATTACAAATTACAAATTACAAATTACAAATTACAAATTATAAATTATAAATTACTAATTACAAATTACAAATTACAAATTACAAATTACAAATTACAAATTACAAATTACAAATTACAAATTACAAATTACAAATTACAAATTACAAATTACAAATTACAAATTACAAATTACAAATTACAAATTACAAATTACAAATTACAAATTACAAATTACAAATTACAAATTACAAATTACAAATTACAAATTACAAATTACAAATTACAAATTACAAATTACAAATTACAAATTACAAATTACAAATTACAAATTACAAATTACAAATTACAAATTACAAATTACAAATTACAAATTACAAATTACAAATTACAAATTACAAATTACAAATTACAAATTACAAATTACAAATTACAAATTACAAATTACAAATTACAAATTACAAATTACAAATTACAAATTACAAATTACAAATTACATATTACAAATTACAAATTACAAATTACAAATTACAAATTACAAATTACAAATTACAAATTACAAATTATAAATTATAAATTACTAATTACAAATTACAAATTACAAATTACAAATTACAAATTACAAATTACTCAAAGTCTTAGCTGGGCAACATTCAGACCTACTTTCGCTATCCTTGGTCACGTTGCATATTCATATTATAACTGCATATGGCTGGCTATTAAACCAGCTTGCCTCATTGCCGGTTTACAGTACACACTAATACATGCGCGTATTTCTCCCAGCATTTATGTCCATAATTATAAACGCCATTGCCGTTGTTACACTTCGTTTTTGTCTTTTTTTCACTATATGTTGTTTTAATAACACATTTTTAAATACATACAACGCCATGCTGCCGTTTCCTCCGCTAATTACAACCTCTCATCGCGAAGCGGACAATATTATTTCGTATGCTCGCCACTTTACTTGTGACAATGTGTTGTGTTGGTCGCGCAATTGTGTCACACTCACTTAAGCGCTCTCCTCCCTCCGCTTTCCACCGCCCGCACACGAAGTACTTCGTCTACAATTCAATTGTATACCGGCGCCTGCTGTGACACCGCTTCCTTGGTTGCTTGCCCTGCAGCACTACACTTGCCACATCATGTGTAAATGTGTATCAGTGTGTGCGTGCGTGTGTGGCATGCTACATTTCTTATTTTCCATTTATGATAAATATAGCAATGATAATGTTCGCCGCTAAATTGCATGCAATTATATACTTTGCATATACTTTTTTTTCGTACATTTTCTCTTTAGTTGTTTTTTTTTTCCTTTGAAATTTGCCTTTTTTGCATTCTCACTCGGGCAGCACCTTTTGTAGAGTATTTTTGTTATAGTAACTCTGCCCCACCGCGTTGCAACATTTGGTTTTGTTTAATTGTGGGGGGACATGACAACAACACTGCATTGCTCTTGCTTTCACAAGCAAAACAACAAACATGCGACACACATGCATAAGACACGTGAGTGTATGTGTGTGTGTATCTAAAGCGGCTCCTTGTTGCGCTAGTCAAGTCAGCCAGCAGCCAAGAGCAAGTCAACTAACGGACCTGCCGGGTCGCAAGCACACTCACGCACACATGCACTCCCCCCAACAAAGGTGTGTTCGCATTGTGGCCAGTTGTTGTTGTTGCGCTCCCTTTGTTGGCCGACTTCTTTTATTGTATTGCCTTTTTCATTGTTGCTACTTACTCGCATTGTGCGCATTGTTGTTGTTGTTGGCGCTGTGTGTGTCATTGTGTTTGCTGTCGTCTTGAAAGCCATTGTAATGGCGTAAAGTGCTTCATTAAAATCAAATTGCATAATGTGCTAAATTTTCTTGATTTACCTCTACGTCGTAGGTTTCCTGAAAAGGTTAAAGGCGCTTTAAGTTGGCAAATACCGACATAATTGAATAATGGTTGGTTTAAATGCGGTTTTTTCTGCAACGGGGTTTCTTATTGCATATGTAAATGAGTATATTTTTACCTAAATTGATATATTGTGGTTAGGAAACTTTTTCCCTTTAGCGAGTGTTCCTAGATCTTTGTAACCTTCTTGATCTCACCAAAAACTGTCTCAATTATATTAACCGATAACTGAATAGTTCTTCATGACATCGTACAATCATATATATAATACTAACCTTAAACCCTCCAAAAATCCATCGTTGCTTCAATAAATATAAACTTTCTAGAGTTTACTTCAATCTACAAAGCTTTCTGCGATATTTATACCCTGAACAGGGTATATTAAGTTTGTCACGAAGTTTGTAACACCCAGAAGGAAGCGTCGGAGGCCCTATAAAGTATATATATATATGATCAGTAAGTTGAACTGAGTCGATTTAGCCATGTCCGTCTGTATATATACGAACTAGTCCTTCAGTTTTTAAGATATCGTTTTGAAATTCTGCAGACGTTATTTTCTCTTCAAGAAGCTGCTCATTTGTCGGAACTGCCGATATCGGACCACTATATCATATAGCTGCCATACAAACTGAACGATCGGAATCAAGGGCTTATATGGAAAACTTCCGCATTTTACTACATATCTTCACGAAATTTGATGTGAGCTATTGTTCATAGAAATAATTTAATCTCCGAAAAAATTGTTCAGATCGGTTCACTATAGCAAACAGTTGCCATACAAACTGAACGATCGGAATCAAGGGCTTGTATGGGAAATTTTCGCATTTGACGTGGTATCTTCACGAAATTTGACATGGATTACTGCTTACTGAGGTAATAATATAATCTCCGAAGAAATTGTTCAGATCGTTAACTATATAACTTTAATGTTTCTAGCAAACAACCCGGCTAAAGAGCATTAGTAAAATATTTACTTTTTTTACTTACTTTTTCTTACGCCTTTGGATTTGCTTAAACACATAGTTACTAAAAGAAATGCACTTGTGAACGGTATATTAGCTTCGGTAAAGCCGAAGTTAACGTTTTTTCTTGTTTTAATCTCCAATTTCGAAAATATTATATTTTAATAATCACCTGCCTCAGAGCGCGCTTATGCGGCATCCTAACTCCTCATTATATATGTATATTTACAATTTCGTGCATTCAACTGGAAATTTAACAACTCTTCGTATCATTAAAAAACTTTCAACCATTTTCGAAAATTAGTTTTAGGAAGTCCACTATCAAATTGGTGCACTTAAGGACAAAAGTTTTGCAGAGCAGCACAGCACATCTGGTTGCTAATAAAACCGCACTCACTCGTACTGAAAATCCATTGCAAAATTTTTAATTTATTGTGCTTTCCACTAAGCAAAAGCTCAGCTCAGTTCTGAGTGGTTTGTGTTTTCACAATTTTCATCTATAAGAACTCAATCCATTTGAAGTTGTGTCTCATCAAGCAGCTGGTTAATCACAAGAAAAATACAGTATTCATTATTCATCTACAGTTGGATTTAATTTTGGAGAGAATGCAAAAAAAATTATTATAGGAAGTGTTTTGGGTTATTTACGCCCCCAAATAATTTCTGTAGGATATGGGAGGGTACAAAAATATAAGTATCTGTCTATTGATCTAGGATCTAACGGGTGATTTTTTTGAGGTTAGGATTTTCATGCATTAGTATTTGACAGATCACGTGGGATTTCAGACATGGTGTCAAAGAGAAAGATGCTCAGTATGCTTTGACATTTCATCATGAATAGACTTACTAACGAGCAACGCTTGCAAATCATTGAATTTTATTACCAAAATCAGTGTTCGGTTCGAAATGTGAAATCCGCTTTTTTATCGACAAATTTTGTTCAGCGATGAGGCTCATTTCTGGTTGAATGGCTACGTAAATAAGCAAAATTGCCGCATTTGGGGTGAAGAGCAACCAGAAGCCGTTCAAGAACTGCCCATGCATCCCGAAAAATGCACTGTTTGGTGTGGTTTGTACGCTGGTGGAATCATTGGACCGTATTTTTTCAAAGATGCTGTTGGACGCAACGTTACGGTGAATGGCGATCGCTATCGTTCGATGCTAACAAACTTTTTGTTGCCAAAAATGGAAGAACTGAACTTGGTTGACATGTGGTTTCAACAAGATGGCGCTACATGCCACACAGCTCGCGATTCTATGGCCATTTTGAGGGAAAACTTCGGAGAACAATTCATCTCAAGAAATGGACCCGTAAGTTGGCCACCAAGATCATGCGATTTAACGCCTTTAGACTATTTTTTGTGGGGCTACGTCAAGTCTAAAGTCTACAGAAATAAGCCAGCAACTATTCCAGCTTTGGAAGACAACATTTCCGAAGAAATTCGGGCTATTCCGGCCGAAATGCTCGAAAAAGTTGCCCAAAATTGGACTTTCCGAATGGACCACCTAAGACGCAGCCGCGGTCAACATTTAAATGAAATTATCTTCAAAAAGTAAATGTCATGAACCAATCTAACGTTTCAAAAAAAGAACCGATGAGATTTTGCAAATTTTATGCGTTTTTTTTTTTAAAAAAGTTATCAAGCTCTTAAAAAATCACCCTTTAGAAACACTAAGGTTCCGAATTATATCTTTAATGAAACAAAGCATCTTTAAAAATTGTTTAGATCATTTCAACAGAATTTCTGATTCATCTATTCAGAGTTAATTTCGATTGTATTCGGTGCTCTAATAAGTGTACTAGTCTTCACTGTGTATAAATAAGTTTTTTATGCACTTAAATGTAGTGAGCAATCGGACAATACGGACTATCGTCGTGATGGAATTTGTGGATATAGCTTCTAAAGCACCCATGACCACTTAATATTTGGGTCAAATGAAAGTTCAGGTCCCCATGCTGTCTATTTATCCATGACTGGATGTCAGGGATAAGTCTGTGAGTCCACCGTCCTTTGGTTGAGGAAATTTGAAAATTGAATAGGAAGCTAAGCTTTAAGCTTTTTTATACTCTCGCAACAAAAGTTGCTAAGAGAGTATAATAGTTTTGTTCACATAACGATTGTTTGAAAGTCATAAAACTAAACGAGTTAGTTATAGGGTTATATTATATATATCAAAATGATCAGGGTGACGAGACGAGTTGAAATCCGTATGTCTGACTGTCCGCCCGTACGACCGTCCATCTGTCCGTGCAACGGATACCTTGAGTAAAAATTAAGATATTGATGAAACTTGGCACACATGTTTCTTAGGACCGTGAGAGGGTTGGGGGAATCAGTCTACTGCCACGCCCCCAAAACGGCGAAAACCGAAAACACATCACAACACAAAGTGTCATAACTAAGTCATAAATAAAGTTATAAAAGGAAAATTTGGTACAAAGGGTCGCACTTGGAAGGGGCATATTTGGATGTAATTTTGTTGAGGAAGTGGGCGTGGCCATTTTTTGTATATACCGCGCAAAGCAATAAAGCTATATAAACCAAACTTTCTGCAGTCGGTTCTCTTACGTACCTCACCACACACCATGAAAATAGTTGAAATCGGATAATAACCACGCTCACCTCCCATACAAATGTTGTGTTGAAAGTAAGACTAAAAGTGCGCTAACTCACTAACGAAAAACGTGAGAAACACTAAAATTTACAGAGGAAATACCAGAAGAAAGCTGCAATCAGATTTTTGCCCAAAAAGGAAAATGGGCGTGGCGTCGCCTACCTATACGTCTATGGTTTTTGACCTATAGATACGAACTACTCGACCGATTTCTCCAGATTGGATAAGGAAGCGAAGCGTATGAGTCTTGTAGTGAACGAGGACAAGACTAAATCTCTCCTGTCATCAAACAAACAATCAGAGTCTAGGCTCCCACGTCACTGTTGACAGTCATAATTTTGAAGTTGTAATTTCGTCTACTTTGGAACCTGCATAAATAACACAAACAGTGCCAGCCTAGAAATCCAACGCAGAATCACTCTTGCCAACAGGTGCTAATTTGGATCGAGTAGGCAATTGAAAAGTAATGTCCTCTCTCGACGAACAAAAATCAAATCAGTCCCTCAGTCGATGGAATGATTGATTGACATAGTTCAGCATATAAAAAGACAGGGATGGACGGAAGCGCTGCAGCTTTGAAAGTGTTCGTTGCAGTACCCGCTGGTGGTAGCCGACGAAGATACATTTCTTTGATATATTTTGAGTACCAGCTATGTCTGTAAACTTCATTTATGATCCTCGAAAATCATTTTTGCTTTTTTTGTGTCCCCGATAAGCTGCTTCTATCGTGATCTCTCGTAAAATCTCTAATTATTTCAGAGGGTCTTCGAAGGAGAGAAAATTCAAGAATCATTAAAATAATCATTAAAAGAATAATTAAAAAATGAAAGCTCGGCCATTTGTAGAACAAAGCTAAAGCTACTAAAGTCACTGAATATGTGTTTAGTATAAACCATCGCCATTTTTCTGTAATTTACTAACTTCATATGAATATGAGTCTCTATAAGTCCCTTCATATATTACAATTCACAAATTTTACTACGATCCTATTACACTTTCGGCGCAGCATGGCAGCACTGTATAAAAATACTTTGATTATGATTGCCACAGACCTTGCGAATGTAAATTAAAAACTTGATTATAACAAAAATTTATATACTCGCCTCGGCCTGAGTTTGAGAATTTATTTCGTGAACACTAAATAATTTTTTATGATTAACTCATAATGGAAATGCCAAAGATTTGGCGCAACAACATACATTTAAGCGCGCCCAGACACACACATATGTATGTATGTAAGTATGCAAATTTGCTTTTAAACAGTGTGACATCTAATTCATACCAAAAGCTTGCAGACACACACATGTAAGTCAGAGGGAATGTGTTTGTAGGCTATGAAAACTGCTGCCATGCAAGCAGCGGGAAGCTTCACTTCACTTTGCTGCTAACACATTATTACACAGATTTTCTGCAACAACAATAACAACATGCATACATTTAAATCACTGCATGGTGCTCAATTTCCCGTTCGTGACCTCGTGCCACGCTAACGCCCCACCGTCGAACCATCGACCGTTCGGCGTCCAACTTGGCTGACTTACTTACTTTATGCTCCCATCTAATTCACTTCCTTCCGTTCGCTTTGCGTTTCGCACAAATTATGGCTCACAGTGGATGATGGGAGAATTTTATTATTGGCGGCCATAATTTTGCATCGCTCACATACACAGACACACACACACACACACATGTATATAGATGTTGAACAGTGATTTTGCTATTTTCTAACGCCATTACGCCATTACTCACGCATTTCTTCCACTTTGACTTTGAGCATTTCGCTTTTTTTTGCTTTTTTTCTCTTAAATGTTTTCCATTTTAGCTTTGAAATATTTAACTTATTTTGCGCTACATTAAACGTTGTATCTCTCACCACTAACACTAACACACGCACTCAATTGCCATCTCTCCTATATGTAGCTAGCTGGCAGGCAATCTGGCAACCTCTGCCCATAAATACATGCACGAACAATATAATTCACGAACGGATTTTCTCGGCTACTTCTTGTTTAAGTTTTGCGGCCAAGCATAGTTTTCAGCTTGCAAATACTTGCAACAACTGCACGCATACACACACACACACATGCATTAGTCATATTATTACAGTAGCGTGCAGTATGCTGCACTGTTTAATATACGCAATAAAAATTTTTGAATTATTATTTGCTTTAACACATTTTATGTGCATTATTATGCGCGCTGCCTGATTTCGCTACTATTTTATGCAAAATTTACAGCAACAGCAACAGCTGCACACAGTCACAAACCAACACCAACACTCTGGCATATTCCAAGTTTATCTAAATTCCTCCATATTTTTACGTTATTTTATGCGTTGAGCGCCATGCTATCGCCTTTCGTAAGTTAGTAGTTGGGGCAAAAATATAAATAATTCGATTTCTATGCACGACACAACAGTTATGCACATCTCACTCAATATTTTTTAGCCGGTCAAATGTATGGCTCTTGTGATAAATTGTCATTGATATACATGCACAGTATACCTAAGTATACATTAGCTATGACTTAAAGTAAAAAAAATAAAGAAAAATTGAAATTAATACATGTAAAGGGTGGTTTTAGAGGCGTATATCTAAGCTAGCAAATCGTATTGTATTTATTATTTGAATAAAATTTCAGCACTCTTACTTAAAAAATTACACTACTGTCGTCATCAAATACGCAACCATCTCGCAAATAAGTTCCGTAGATTACCAATTGGTCAGCTATAGCGGCTGGAACCATTGAATTGAAGTTCTCCAATATATAAGTAAAAACGTCCTACAAAGAAAAATTACATGTTCTACTATGGACTGTCCCATATCATAAGGTGATTGGATCAGCAACATTACGTCCCGATAGGGTAATGGCTTAATAGGTTTATTGTAGCATCATGTCACCTGGTAACCTTCTGAAGAAGACAGTACATAAATGTCAAAAAGTTCTTCTTCTTGACTGGCGTAGACCCCGCTTACTCGGTTATAGCCGAGTCCAAAACAGCGCGCCACGTATCCCTCCTTCTGGCAGTTTGGCGTCAATTGGTTATACCAAGCGAAGACAGAACCCTCTCCACCTGATCCTTCCATCGGAGTGGAGGTCTCCCTCTTCTTCGGCTTCCATCATGCAGTACCCATCGAACACTTTCAGAGCTGGAGCACTTTCGTCCATTCAAACAACATAACCTAGCCAGCGAAGCCGCTGTCTTTTTATTCACTTATGTTTATTTTGACAGCTGATTTTATCGCTATCCAAGATTGAGAAAGATTGACGAATCGAAAATCCAGTATTTGCGAGGAAAGGTCTTCGTTCATTGTTCTGAGAAGAGAAAGGTATACATTTGGGTGGAACCCAGATACTTTTAATTCTAAGAATATAGACATGGCGGTAATTTGTTTCGAAGCTTGCAATGTTCAGACTATGTTTCTTGTTCAGACTTCAGACTACTTCTTCATGTCAGAAATAATAATCGAGAAATGAGGTGGTATTTGTGGCAACAGCTTATATAATGTGTTTTGGTCCCTAATTAGTTGGAATAGGAATAGGAATCATCCAACTTACTTTTTACCCAATCAGTAGAATAGCAGAAAGATACCATAACGAATCTATCTCTTTAACGAATAATCCCACAGAACCAAAACACGATAGTGTCCAATAATACGGTCTATTGGTTCAAAATTCCAATTTCTAATATAGTCAGTAATAAAGCTAGGTTCCAGGTTATAAATGTCATTAGATCGAATAACTAATGGAAAATCGTTCCCAATGTGATTGATGACCGGGGTGTCTAAATAAATCAAAGGGGTTACGTATTGGACTCAACTTCATCGCCTTCGTAACAATCCGCAATGGTCATAAGTAGTCGGCATCGGCCAGTATCGGCCACAATTTTTAGCATCGATGTCAGATTCTTAGCCGATTCTTTTTATTTCTTTCAAATGTCAAATAAATTAATGTTTTTTTTTTCATTTTTTGTTTTGTTTAAAGCTTAAAATATGAATTTTTCTGTCCACCTTATCAATCATCAATATCATTTAGAATGATCCCATCTATGTCAAATATGCACAGTTTTGTTAAAAAAAATTTTGAGACTTTGCTGAAAATTTCCAAATTTGCCAAAAAAAAAAACAGGGGCAGTCAATTTTTAAAGGTTTCTCTTGAGACGAATTTTTCACAAACAACACCATTCGTCAGAGATAGGAACTCACTTGGTGCCTAGTCTTGAAAATAAAGTGGATGCAAAAGAATCCCAAATCAATAAATATGTGTGGCCAGTAGTTATCCTTTTGAAACACAACTATTCTCATATTAGCTGACAGCTTCTGAGCAATTGGTTCCTTCAAACGGTCCCATTGTTGACAGTACAGCTTCGAATTAAGTTTGGCCGTAGGAGGGTAGCCTTCCTTCCTGAGCGTTCATTATTTCTTGGCCACCGTTTGCGTCGTCCACTACGTTTTCGGTAAATGTTTTTATTACTGAATCACTTATCATCAACCACTTATGAAATGTATCGATCCAGCATCAATGGCAGACGGTCGGTCGATGAAGTTTTGCGTAAACCCGTGTGTTAACTATATTTCGAGCTTCATCATCAAAAATACTGAGTCACAGTTCTTATACTACTCAAATATTTATCAAGCAATATGGTTGTTCCCTGTTCAACCATCCACAATCAAATTATTTCCACATTTCCTCGATCTACTGTGGAATACTTAGAGTACAATTTCAAATCTAATAAACCTGTTTCAAATTTAGAGTTGATGATAATTGTTATGATTTGTTAAATTAATAATTCTATTTTTTTCTTTACAGGTAAGCAATCATACATCTTTTCGTATCCTTATTGAATCTCATTTCTATAAGACTTCCAGGTCAGTTTTAAATTCAAAATTTACCATATCTTAAAATGTGTTTCCGTATAAGATCATTATCTACACATTAACTTTTTTATGTTAACTATACCACCCAGTATATTGTTGCAAGAACGCAAAAAACTGCAGCGAATTAAAAATTTTGTTGAAAAAAAACTTTAAAATATTCAAAAATGATTTTTAAATAACGATTAATAATCGCTATAACAACGCAATATGCACCGTTAAATGAACAATAAAGAAAAACATTAATTTAATTATCTATTGATACATATCTCAGCTTGCATGCGCACCCTCTTCTGAAAGCAAATTAATTAGCTGCATTCATTACCGTGCCGTCGTACAATATGAATGGCATATATTTGCATTCATTAACAATTAAATTAATTGCAAATTGGAAAGTTCAAAGAAAAAAAAAATACTAATAATAATATTAATTACAATAATGCTCGGATACACGAATGTGAGATTTTTAAACGGTTTTGTCTTTCATTAAAATTATGATGCGCGTAATTATGGTTTAAGATATTTAATATGTTACAGACACATGTGCAGATATACTAAAAGAAATTGTTAGTCGTTAGATATGAAAACTGATTTAATTTATATTTAGTGTTTTTGGTAAAAACACTGCCAGCTATAATTCGGATAAAAAAAAGTTTTTTTTTTTGTTGCTGGATTGGGTTTCCATTTCTCTGCATCTCTGCATCAAACTCTAAAATCTTTTCCAATTTCGGTAGTCCAACGATTGGGGACAACATTTTCTGACATCTACAAATGAAAGATATTTTATGATATTATATCTGAGCTATTTTAACAGATTTTGGAGATCAAAGCAGATGTTTTTGTGATAATTTATTAGATTTAATTGACCACATCTGCTGGATTTGTGAAAATATTGTCTCTTTCGTGTATATGGCGAGACTTTGGTGAAGATTGCTGACTATGTTTCTTTCCCGAGGACATTTGTTATACATTCCCGCAACGTGGTGCGCAGAGTACAACAGATTTGTTCAGTTTTTTGTGTCACCAACTAAAGGAGTTGGATATAGAGTAAAATTTATGAAAATGGTCAGGATGTACAAATGAATGAAATCGACTAATAACCACACCCACCTCCCATTCGATTTTATTGTAAAGATGGTACAACAGAGCTGCACTTCTGTGGACGTAGTACCCCTACTTTTGGATTATTTTAAAGTTTTCCTTTGTTAAAGACAAATCCCCTATAGAAACGTTCCGTGAGATTAATGGTGTTTTGTATCACGTCGAACTGCCGAGGAATGGTTTTGACGATTCACCCCGATTGAATACGACACCATGGATAAGCCAGCCGGCGGAAGACCTGTGACGACGAATACCGATCATATCATGGAAAACATCGAGTTAGACCAACATGTGGAATCTCGCCCAGGAGATGGGCGAAAACGGTCGTGGTCGAAGTCCGGTGAGTCGTACAAAACGGTGGCCAAGCCGGGATTGACGGCTAGGAAGGTTTTGCTTCTGTGTTTGGTGGTATTGGAAGGGAATCATCCACTATGAGCTGCTCCCATATTGACACTCGCTTAATTCTACGATCTACTGCGAACAACTGGACCGCTGGAAGCAGGCAATCGACCAGAAGCGCCAGAGCACACACTTCGTTGATGACTTGTCAGAAGCTACAGGAGCACGAATGGGTGGTTTTATCGCATCCACCATATAGCTCGGACATAGCGCCAAGTGATTACCACCTGTTCCTGTCCATGGCGAACGCCGTTGGTGGTATAAAGTTGAACTCAAAAGAGGCTTGTGAGAGGCTAAGGAGGGGGCTTCTACGATGGGTATTATAAAGTTGTCGTCTAGATGGAAACAGATTATCGAATGAAAGGACGCATATTTGAACTAAATCCGATCACTGTAATGCGGTATAAAGCATTGAATAAAGAGCAAAAAATCGGGAGTATATTTGCCAACCGAATATATCGATTAATGTGTTAGTAATCTTAATCAAAGTATTTTCTGTAGCACTATTTCCGATATTTTATCCAAATTAAGTCTACATTTTTTAACGATAAAGCGATTTTGCTCTACACATGAATGTAATCGGTCTTAACTCTCATTTGATCAGAACACTACTAAAATCCAATACCAATAATATAATCCTTTTTGACGCTCTGGTTGACTTTTCCCTGTTGAAGTCATTAAACTAACTGAATCTATGGCCATAAACTGAATATACTTATGACTATCAAAAGAGATCTTTATTTGCCGTTAAAGGTCTCAAAGAGTGACTACCAAATTCTAAATAAGTATCACTCCCAACACCATATAATATAGCTTCATAACATTTGTTGGATTAACAGATATTATTAGATTTTAGACAAGCTTGGGTTAGGCAAGTTTTAATCTGTGTTCTATTATTCAAAAACTCCTCCTTTAATGCATCACAATGTTAAGTTATATGAGTTAGGTATATTATCTACAAGTACTGACGAGTATAGCACTTCTTTTACTCACTCTTTGATGAGCACCATGTTGCCAGTTTTAAATTCCCCTTTTGTTGTGAGGTGACGGCAAAGACTTTCTGTTTCTATGCAATTTCTTTCAGCGAGAATCAAAATCTAATTTGAATGCCCTATTTCAATCTGGTTTTCATTCCATCAAAGGAATACATATGTTTTAACTTATGCAAATATCTGTATCAAACAGTGCACGAGTATGTGTGTGCGCACCCTATATTGTATGCTTTGACTAAATACCACTGGTTGACTGACTATGTGTCTGGTACTTAGTCTGCCTGACTTTCCCAGCTTTCAACATAGACGCACTTGATAATGCACATTTCCTTTCATTTGACTCTGAAGTTCTTATTCCATTTTACTCTGTTGCTTTGCCACATGCCACATTATTTACTATACAGACATATGTATGTGTGTGATCTTGTGGATATTATGAATGCATCAAATGCAAGTGAATGCGAGCTCCATATACTGCTACTACATACTAGCGCTATAATTGTATATAAATAAATATGTGATTCAATAGCATTTCGTCGAGGGGGATTCCTTTTGGATTACCGAGTTAACGGTAGCGCTGATATATACAAGTATTTGTATTCATGTATTTATGGATAAGTGAGTGAGTGAATGTACTATAAATATTTGAAAAACTCTAGTGATATGCAACATTATACCGTTACATTGGGGATGCGCTCATAACAGTAACATTTGGCTGTGTGGAAGAGTGTGCTTTGTGTACAGTTGTTGGGAATTAGTGCGGTGCAGTTTACAATCATAAGAAATGGATAAGGCAAAGTAAGGTGGCTTATTCAGTTAAAAGCAGACAAATATTTACAGGCAGCCCGTTACTCGTAAAGTAAGTGCAAGTGGCAACCACAAAGTGACTGGAACTGCAAGTGCTCGGTTGCTAAGTTTACTATTAATGCATTTTCTGTTCGTTTTTTGTTTTTTTTTTTTTTTGAGAGAGTCGAAACATTTTGGTGTATGTAGGTGGTGCATACAGGGTTAATAGTAAAAATCGGTTGGAATATGAGTCAATGATAAGCATGTTTCGATAGATTTATGCATCAATAGTTTTCTCTAACTAAAAATCGTTCTTGGCTTCCGAGGATCTTATATTTTTCTATAAGGGACCACCCAAAATGTGCTGGAAATCAGGAAATTTGATGGCTACCTAATCAGGGTCAGATCTTTGAAAGAATGTTCTTTATAGTACAATGAATCAACGCTTTGCCAACGACCTCGAACTCTACTAACCGACAGATCTACGTCCAACGGGTCCACTACAATTAATTTTCGTTAATAATTATCCATCGAATAATAGTTATGAGAATTGAGATCCTAAACAGCAGCTTCCAAATCACTAATAATTATAATTAATCCGTATTTGCCCACAATCTGCCTCTAGCTCTACCGCTAAGCAAACCACACACCCTGTAATGGTTAAACCTCAAATCGAGTACTATGCAATGAGTTCGAAATAATACAACCGGATGAGTGTCATTACCAAGAACTCATTGTCGTCAGCGTCCTGCTGGTTGCTCGGTTGGTTGATCCGTTAAAGTACTCGAATTGCAGGATGTTGCATTTCATGTTGCCACAAATGAAAAGTGACAAGCGAACAACCTGATGGATCTTAGTAGTCTCCAAAGTGAATGTCAATGCACGCACACGCAGCGGCGAATACAACTACAAAACCAGTGCACGAACAGAGAAATGGAGGAGGACGGAGTATAAAGAGTAGAGTACACGACCAGCTGTAGCTAGCAAGCAACTGTTGACTGTCTACACACACAAAATGGCTAAACGGCCGCCCTCTTGCCAACCCGTAGCCAAATCCGACAAGATGTTGAACAACTCGCCGAGGAATTGAAGAGTGTCGAAACGCAGTAACGTACTCTATCCGTTAGCCGTTTGCGGTTACTGCTGCTGAGATATTTTCCGTTTTGCTAATGCTTCTGATATTGCACTTCTCCACCACTACCACTACCAACAACCGACACATATTCCATGCAATGAGTGATGACATTCAATGGTTTTTACTATAATGAAATGTTCATCAGCTTAACCAAATGCGAATGCATAAGAACTCAGGCAGCAGGTGTTGGAAGTAATAATTTTAAAGCTTAACTGTAGCTAGCAAGCTTTCGGTTGTTGGAGTGTGGAAGAAATTGTTAAGGAAATTGTGTCGTAAATCGTGGTGGGAAGTATATGAGTTGAAATTATCAACTAGAACCGCTAAAATTTGAGTCTTTCTGAAAAATTACGCAGATTTGTTCCAAAAAATTTCATAATAAATCTGAATATCAGGAACCCTTGAAATCTGAAAAGAAGGAACCTAAAGATTATTGTGCGTTTTTTAATTTGGATAAATCGAATAGAAATGTCTCCAAATCTTGTTTGTCTCCCACATTTTTTCATATATCGAAAGACTTATCCCATCTTGAGACCCGGCATTCATTATCGAGAGTCAATTCGGCGCCGTTTCCAGCAACTCGGACTGTTATCGCGCCGTGATAACCGACTAATTGATGCCTGTCATTGGAGCTCGTGATCTCGGCGACATTTGGTTTCAAAACGACGGCGCCACTTCCCATATCGGTCGATTGACCACCAAGATTGTGTCATATAAGACCATTAGACTTTTTCCTGTGGGGATATGTAAAGCCTAAAGTCTATGTGGGCAATCTCGTTTCGATACAGGCCTTGGAGCAAAACATCACGCCCGTCATTCGCTAGTTACCAGTCGAAATGATCGAAAGAGTCATCGAAAATTTGACTCATAGGAAGGATCATCTGAGATGTAGCCGCGGCCAACATTTGAAAGAGATAATCTTTAATAAATAAATGCCAAAGAATGTTCTTTCGAATGATAATATATATTTTCCATAAAATTTGAATTTTCTATATCCTTATACCCTGAATAGGGTATATTAAGTTTGCCACGAAGTTTGTAACATCCAGAAGGAAGCGTCGGAGGCACTATAAAATATATATATAAATGATCAGTATGTTGAAATGAGTCGATTTAGCCATGTCCGTCTGTCTGCCTGTCCGTCCGTACGTCTATCTGTCTGTATATATACGAACTAGTCCTTCAGTTTTTAAGATATCGTTACGAAATTTTGCAGATGTTATTTTCTCTTTAAGAAGCTGCTCATTTGTCGGAACTGCCGATATTGGAGCACTATATCATATAGCTGCCATACAAACTGAACGATCGGAATCAAGGGCTTGTATGGAAAACTTCCGCATTTTACTACATATCTTCACGAAATTGGTGTGAGTTATTGTTCATAGAAATAATTTAATCTCTCAAAAAATTGTTCAGATCGGTTCACTATAGCATATAGCTGCCATACAAACCGAACGATCGGAATTAAGGGCTTGAATGGAAAATTTTCGCATTTGATGTGGTATCTTCACGAAATTTGACATGGATTACTGCTTAAGGTAATAATATAATCTCCGAAGAAATTGTTGAGATCGGTTAACTATATAACCTTAATGTTTCTAGCAAACAACCCGGCTAAAAAGAATTAGTAAATGTTTTCTTTTTGTTTTTACTTACTTTTTCTTACGTCTTTAGATTTGCTTAAACTCATTGTTACTAAAAGAAATGCACCTGTGAAGGGTATATCAGCTTCGGTACAGCCGAAGTTAACGTTTTTTTGTTTTTCTCTAAAAAAGTAGGGAAAGGGTTATTTTTGAAGAGCTTCGGTATTCCTATGTTGTTAAAAGAATATATGTTCATTCTCAAGATAATTTTTCAGATACAGCAGTACTGTTTTTACGCCGAAAACATTGACTTCTTTACGTGGGTTTTTCAAATTTACTTTAGAAACTAGATGCTTTAATCTAACAAAAGCAGAGTTGATAGTCTGACGTCTTTTAGTGAGCTCGTACGTCTCTTCTGTCTTCATTCGGTGCCATTTATTGATACACATATATATACTTTTTTGTATGGACGTCTGCTGATAGAACCTGAATCCACATTATAGGTGTATCAACGATTACCTTACTTCCGTGAAATTTTCTGTCATCACAAATAAATTAGAAGATTGTCTTATTTCGCTATTGGGATCATATATTTGAACTTTATCTCCATATAGTCTGCTTGATTTGTGCAGCTGAAGCTAAACTTTAAGCGCTTTACGTTCACTAGCTCTCTTCGAATTCCATGAAAATCTTGCATCTATGCTTCTGCTAATACCATCACTAGTCTTTACTTAGGTGCAAAATTCTGTGGAAAATTAACGCCAACAAGTAATACGAATTGTCAATTCGTCTTGCTTTAACCAACGAGACACACACACACACCCAGTCAGTCAGTCAGTCTGTCATTTATTCATGAAAATCTACGGTAACTCTTTCTGCAGAAAGCAAGCTGGCATGAAGCACCTACAATTTCCGCTATGCCATTCAGTCTTATCTTAGAATAACAACTCGTATTTTACGCTCGTTTTTTGTTAGTTTTTGTATTTGTTGTTTTTTCTCTTTCGTTCGAACGGTAATGTGATGTGGTAAGATTTGTAAGTTGATTAATGAACACAGGCAAATGACTCTTGTGTGCGCAGGGGTGTGTGAGTGTATGAGTGTCGAATGACAGCTAGCGTTTTATTAGATTAAATTCAAAAACTAAAGGAACAACACGCCAATGACGGCAAAATGCAATGGAGAATAACCAAGTAAGGAAGCAGCACCGCACCCCACCGCACCGCACCGAAATGACCGATGTCAGAGCAGCTCAGCAGGAGATGAGCGCTCACATACTCATCTGGTAGCGGTGCGCCAAGCTGGAGCACAAGAGGGCGTGTGAGGTGACGCATGTGCCAAAGGAAACAGCGCTAATGAAATGGCAATTCGTTCGTTCAGTCATCCATTCGTTTGCTTATTTGGTCATTCATGACGGATGCGGAAATGAGTAAAGTGTGAAATTTTCTCTTCTATATGCGCCGGTTACGGAATTGAGTTAAAAGACATGGCCACAAGCGCACACCCACAAATAAGCCGTGCATGCGACAACTACAACAACAACAACTACACAAACCCAAACATACATCGATAATGTGGAATTGCACCCAAAAGCAATTTCATCAGCGTGACCAAATGCAACAACAATATATAATCATTTTGGGCAAAATCGGCAACAACAACAGCACCACGAATAGTAGCACCTACTACGTAATACCACAAAGCTGTGAATGAATAAATGAGCGAATGAGTGAGTGAGTGACGGAGTGACGGACTGGCTGACTGGTGACTGTTTGAATGTGCAAAAGAACCTATCGAGCAATGACGACTGCATGAATGGCAAACGGAAGACAGAAGACGTACTTTCCGAAACGAAGAAACGAAAGCAGGGCCGTGTGAGCGGGCGAACGCCTGTATGAAGAATGCAATTTTGTGATGAAGAAAAATTGATTGTCGCTAAAGTAATGGGAAAAGGAAAGAAAAATTAGAGACGTACCAAAGAAAAAAAAATTGAGTAGTTTGGAAAAAAATGTCTTAAGTTTTATATTTAAGGCTGAAAAATAGTATGAACCGGTATTGAAGTAAATCACTTGCTGAGTAGCTGAAAGGATTGTCGCAAAAAAATATCAAATAAAAGTTAAGGCGCATAAAGAATCTACTAGGAAGCAAAATCCTTCGCCAAATCTTCGGCAAACCCAGCTTCATGAATAAAAAGTGGCACTTCAAAGTCGGCAGCGACTGACGTTGCATTGCTGTGGAGCGTGTTTTTTGTTTGAGGCACTGTCATTGTTGTTATTGCTTATATAATTGCATTGAAAAGCTCACGCCCTCGCACATTACATTATACATAGTATGTATGTAAGTATATATTTAAGCAGCAAGTGAGTGGTGTAGGAATTTATATTTGTTTTCAGTTTGCGGTTAAGAAAGCGCTTTCGGGTCCACAACATGCCACATGCCGCGTTAGTGTCAATACATTGATTTAATGTAAAAATTGCAAGAATTCTTAGTGCAAACACTGTAGTCTCAAATAGTTTCACAGTTTAATAATAGTATTTGAAGAAAGTTAAAAAATAATAATTTCGCAAGACATCAATGTTTGGTCACTTTTATTTTTTATTTAAGACAATAGAAGTTAAGCTTATTGCTCTCAGACAGCTTTATAAGCGGACTTGAGTGTATACTTAAAACCCGCAAATACTCAATGGTCTTTCGAAATCTGAAAAAAGTAGTAATTCGGGTTAAAGGCAGACGACTGGAAAGATATCTTCTGTCACTATACAAAAATAAATTATATACCCATTATAGTGGGTAGGAAAAAAAGAATTATCTCATTATAGATCTCATTACCATTGAATAATATATCTATCCGGCCCGGAATTAACAAAAATATCTCGAAAGTTGGACCCGGAGTATTGTCTCAGATATGTTAGCTTTCTGTGAAACTCCTTCCTTTATCAAATAATTAAAAAATAAAAGGTTATACAATAAATAATGGTGCAGAAGAGAGATCACCAGAAGCACAAACGTATCTCATTGACAGAATACTGTTTATAGTCTTAACTCCTAAGATTTTGATAAAAAAAATCTTTATTCAGAATCACCTTCCATAAGCACCATTCAGCAGTAATAGCGCTTACTCTCTGTAGCCGTAATACCTTCCAGTAGTGCGTGGACAACAATATCACATACTCTCCTCAATTTCCCCTGAAGAGAAAGTGAACCATTTTTCTCAAGGCATCGAATCTAACCCCTTCCAATTGTTATACTGCTTCTTTGTAAAGCGTCGCCGAACGTTCATCGGCACACCTGATGATATTATGTAGTTCGTTCAGCCAACCAGCACTTTCACACCTTAAAGACGACCCACGGTTTCCTCTGACCGCCTTTAAGAAAACTGTAGATTTGGCCACTCACTTCACTTTTCTTTGGAGGGGGCATCCAACGCAGAATCACTCTTACCAACAGGTGCTACTAAGGGCGGAGTAAGCAATTGAAAAGTAAAGTCCTCTCTCGACGAACAAAAACCAAACTCTACAAGTCACTCATCATTCCCGTTCTACTTTATGGTGCAAGAGCGTGGACGATATCAACATCCGACGAGACGGGACAAGGAGTTTTCGAGAGAAAGGTTTTGCGGAAGATTTACGGTACCTTAAACATTGGCAACGGCGAATACCGAAGACGATGGAATGATGAGTTGTATATGTTATTCGACGATATAGACATAGTCCAGCGTGGCTAGGTCATGTTATTCGAATGGACGAAAATGCACCAGCTCTAAAAGTGTTCGATGCAGTACCCACTGGTGGAAGCCGAGGAAGAGGGAGACCTCCACTCCGTTGGAAAGACCAGGTGGAGAAGGATCTGGCTTCACTTAGTATAACCAAACTACCAGAAGGAGAGATGCATGACACGCTGTTGTGGACTAACCGCGTTAAAGGTGTCTACGCCAGTCAAGAAGAAGAAGGGTACCAATTTCTCTGCTACAACACTTCAAACACACCAAACCCAATGGAACCTGCGATCTTAACGATTTCGGTAATGGCTAGCGCAGAACCCTCTAGCGGGCTGTTGCCGAGCTGAGACTAATGCCTTGAGTACTTAGTACGCTTGAAGGGGAATAGTCGGAACAGGGATATATCCTGGAAGTCGGTGCCGACCCCCTTCACTTCCGATGTCTTCCTTTCACACCTTGCTTCGTTTTTATTTTTAAACATTCATGATAAAGTCTCCGGACTTGCATGAGTTGGACTTGGCTGCTTCACTGTGTCGGCGTGTTTCGGTCTGAAAGAATTCATTGCTGGACTATTTTCCAAACATATGTATATGTGTACGCATATTATGCATAGAATTTTGACTAAACTTGTTTACACATTACTTCAAATAATATTTAAGAAAAATCCAGAATTGACGTAGAGAAGATATATTTTAAAATAAATGCTGTGCAAAGCCACACTTAAGTTTCCAGCAACAACTGCTTCTCGACTTCACAAGATTTCATCTCTCTCTGTTTATATATAATTCATAAGCGCTTACCGTTAGCTTCACCGAATATTACTTGTTTACTAAGCAAGAGCCATAACTCGCCTCCGCGCACTTGTCTCTTAATGAATGTAAAGCTCTGATTCATCGCCTGATCTTATGCTGCAACTCATTTCCGGGCTTTCAACAACACGTGCTACTTCACTTTACATGGCAATCATCGACTCAAGCGACCATTGAGAAGGGGGAGTCAATCAGGCACACATACAGATATACACAATGGCAGCGCTGCCAGGCAGGTGTGTATTATATAGAGCTGGTTATATGCCACATGGTTACCGGTTATATTTATGAGCAACAAATTGCATTCATCAGCAACAATTGACTTTGTTGGCGGAGTTTATTGGAAAACATATTTTCCTTTTTGTTGTATTTGCGTGCATATGTAATGGATTTGTGTGTGGCATGTGCGCATCTCTTGTTACTACAGTCAATATGTGCGGCAGTAGTGAAGTAAAAGATGTACCGTTGTTGCATATTTCCGCTCTAACTGCCTGCCTGTTGCCCACACTCGCGTCTTTACTAGCAATTTGCCAGCTTGTGAAGCTGATTTACTTGAAATTTTTCTTCGTGCCACTGGAAGTGGCAAGTGTACGCTGTGCTCATTTGGCGCAAAAGTAGGTATGTGTGTGTTACAGTTGTTTTCTTGTTTGTGTCCTGCGGCCTTACCTGAGCTGCTCATTAAATACCAAGTTCATAAAAAATTTATAGCCGCCACAGCACGGCGCACACATATACTCATACAACAGTTAGCAGCAATGACTCTGTGTGTGCGTGTGTTTGTGCAGTCGACAAAGTGAAACTTTTCGGGAAAACAAGTCAACCGCGTTGTCATGTCATGTACTTAAATTATAATCAAAAGACTTTTTTGTAACCTTATTTCGTCTCGGTTGGTGGTGAGGTGAGCGGTGTGGCGTGTAGCATGCCCCACAAATGTGTGCAACAGTGGCGCAGTGGCACAACAGTTAATGGCAGCAGACATGTAGTGGAGCATGCAGATATTGAGTGACTCGGTAAGCATAAGATCCGTTATATTTTTCTTTTTGTGTGCGCTTGCAGCCTCTTCTTTCTCAATTTCATGTTACCAATTTTTCGATTTTTTTTTTTTAATTTTTTTGTTGGTGTATTGCTTACAACAACTGTTGCTGCCACTGCAGTGTTGTTGCTATTGTTATTATATGAGGAATGTTGCGACTTTATACTACCGTTATTGCCGTTACACACGCCTTTTCAAGTCAGCCGAATGCTTGTCGGTCTCTACTTGACTTTGCAGCAGGCATAGACGCATCGACTGCATGCCAACGGCTACGAATATTGCCAATACTTTGTTGTTGTCGCTGTTGTTGCTGTTTTTTTTTCGTTTATATTGTTGCTTTCTTGCCAGTTGGTTTGCACTCACTCAATGCAACAGCCCTTTGTCAATCAAACACAAAAAAATACAATAAATACAACAAAAACAAAAAATAAACCTACAACAAAAAAGCAAAAAAAAACTTGCCCTCCACAGCTTGACTTTTGGTTGCACACACCTTTGCCGCAAATGTCCGACGTTGCCATGTTACCCATTTATTCGGTTACCTTCAACAGTGCATTCGTGTTGTTGCTGTACTCTGACTGCCCCATCTCACCTTAGCCCGCCTGGGTTCTCTTCGTCTCGTTGATTTAGCCCAGCTTGCCGTGGCTGAGCTGTATTGCCTCTACTGGTCTGTTTGGATTTCGGTTGCAGAGCTGCAGCTTTTGGCTCGCGCATCACTTACCGCTCTGAAACGGGATCATCAGCCTGCCGCTGCTAACATATTTGCATGTGTGTTTGTGTGTGGTTTGAATTGCTGCCGTTTTTTATCTCTCTTCATTGCCTTCATCAAAGTGGAGCCTTCAACTTTAATCAGGTTCTTGCATATTTCATAGTTTCTCGTTCCACATTATATATTGACTTCTTGTAACACATAAATACATATATACATAAGTCAACAAATAAAATAATAAATTTAGTTGTTGAATATTTCAAATGTCTGCATTTATTTTATTCCAAATGAGCTCTAAACCTTGAAATTTCCAACTCACCAAATGAGTTAAATATCAATGTTGCTGCCAATAATATCACCAAAACATCTTAAAAACATCAACAAATGTTTGCTTACGAATACATACCTCTGGATCAAACAGTTTTAGTTAATTTCTATCAAAACTAAAGAAGCTAAAAATGTGAAATTTTTATTTTCTAATTAATAAAACAAGAATTATCATTTTATCTTTCTTCAATATTTTTTAATATTTTTTTTTACGAAATCAAAGAAAAATTATAGTTTTAAATTAGGTCATCAGGTTATAACATATCATTTTTTTTGAATTTTGTTTAACATTTTCTGCCAAGATCATATTTTTGAATTTTTGATTTAATTAATTTAAACATTTATATATTTTTTAAGAGTGTGTCGAACACCCATTATTGAGAATTACATCAAAGAATCGATTGGGCATCGATTTGTACGAATTTCTAATATAATTTCAGGAAATTAATGACCAAAGTTTTCTAATGAATTGGATTTGTTCTTATTTAGTGGAATATTGCCTGCCTATAAACTTTCCCAAGCAATGATATCCACACGTTTTCTATTATATTGATGTCCGGTGAGTAAGGCGGTCACTGTTTTAAAACTGTGTTTTGTCTCTTAATTCAAGACATAATACTCGACCACTTTTAATATGTGCATTATTATGATGGAAATAGTATGACAAAGCTACAAACATATAAAATCAGTTTCTCGACATTTTATATGCTTTTGCAGTCATATTAATATTCAAATATTGCAGTCAGTATATACCATGGTTGAAAATGGCTCCCCGACCTATCAGACCATCCCCATGACTATATAGCCATTCCAGCCGACGTTCCTCCTACCGAACGCATTGTGCCAATTAGACTTCCATCTCTAGGCACCTGGACAAAATGTAATCGCGTATCTCTTCGGTTATCGTTAAGGGGTGATTTTTAATTTAGTTTTAATTTTTTACGTATGGAGCATACTTTATAACCCATTAAACCGGAGATAAGCTCGCTTTAGCACCACTATTTGCCCTGACCTTGACGGTCGATCGATGAAAATTGTATGCTTCTCTTGAAATTGCTCAACTATCAGCAACGGCAAATACTTTATTGTTACTGCTATTATTATTTTAGACATACCCCCACTTATAACCAAAAAAGTGTCACCTAACTTTTTGACTTCTGACGATTTTTTTTTTTGATATACATACCAGTTATCGAAAGCCGTAACTTTACTAAGCTTCGGACATTGATTTCTCTTCAACTTATAGCAAATTTTTTTACCCATATTAAATAAAATAGAACATTTGAGCGGTACAAAAAATTTGGTATCCATAACTGTCCAAACTCCGAAGATAAATAGAAAACAAATTGGGTGTGTTAACCTGATGACCAAAAATAAAGCACACTTTTTGGCTAAAAATATAATAATAGAAAAAAATTATATAACGGGACATTTCTATGGCTTGCTCTTTTAACCAGAAACTATTCATACTCAGAAGAAAAATGAACAATTCGAAGGCCAACCCAAGTAATTTTTAATTAACTTTCATTGATTTGAGACACAGTGAATTGAAAGGACACTATTTTCCCTTTTCGATATGGTGGATCAAAATTATTTCCTTTCCTCCCTTACAGTCTATTTTGGATGTTTACTGAATTTAGCGTTTTCACTGTTAAAATCAGTATTAAAAGTAATTTGGTCTGGTCCAAAGTTGGGTTAACATTCATCCAGCCAGCTAACTATAAATTATATGAATGAAAATGTTTTTTTTTTTTTTTAATTTTAACACTCGGTAGCCATCTTCAAAGAAAAACACAAACAGAGATAACTTTTTTTGTTTCGAAAAAATAATTAATTTTGCCCAAAGTAAAAATTCGCATAATGTGACTTAACTATGGAAATAGGTGGGTAGGAGTTGCTGTAGGAGAGGCGGGATGGATTTATTTTTAGGATTAACTCTAGCTTCAGACTTCCAAACTATTGTAGTGTTTTTGAAGCGGAAGTGATTACCATAAAGGCAGCAGAGGATCTGTTGCGTATTTTAGAGAAGCGACGATCCGCTTTGAAATTAGCCGTGAGCTCGTTAGCTGTGTGCTCGAAGTTAGTACACCAATGCCTATCCTCACTATCAGTGGCTTAGACTACTTCGCGATTAAGGTAGTTTGGACGCCTTGCCACAATGGAATCGACTGATGATAAAACTGACAGGAAATCGACTAATGAGCTTGCAAGACGAAGTACCACAGAGCAATGAGAATAAATAGGAGCACCGATATCTTCTTATGGTTTACTACTGGATGGTTGGATCTCAACTGAGCTGGGCAAGTGCTGAGCATTCACTAACACTTGCGTAGTTCCTTTAGGACCAATGTAAAATTAAAGAGGTCTAGGGAACTCTCCGCCCTCAGTTATTTTATCTCTATTTCTAATGGTTCTAACTAGTCATTATCGATTTCAATTATCCGAGGTGGAATCATCTCAATACTACCTTCTGCATTGCACCGCCTTTTCGAGATCTATGCCAAGATTTCTTGGTCTTACTTTTTTTAGCACCCTCGCGTAATAGCGGACATAGTTGGAAGTAAAAAAAAAACTTTGGTAGATTAGTAGTATGGTCAGGACATTTTCGTAATATCTTCTGTTTACTATTCCTTGATTTTCAAATTCAAATTTCAAACAATCTTGTTGCTAGCAGTACCTTTTAAATATACTTTTTTCACATTGGCTCCCATCATTAGCTTTCCACTTAAACAGCTTTCACCTCGCACCCTTAATGTGTTTTTTGCATATTGAGCAATTTTTCGTGTCAGCTACTGCATTAGCTGCAACAACACAAAATTCACAAATTTTTAGTTGACTTCCACGCCACTAATTTAAAAGGTGCCACACCAACACCTGCAAGCATTTAAGGTTCTCAGAGTTCACCTGCAAGCTTTCTGCTAATAATTTCATTACTCCTGCTCTTAAGTCCCAAACTCTAATGCTTGCTGGCTCCCAAAAATTTTACCATCACTGCTGCACACTTAATGAGCACAAGGTGTTAGCTGCCAGCGAGTAGCCAAGTGATGCTAAAGTTTATTTAAGTTTGAAGGTAATAATATAAAAAGCTTATTAGTACGACTGCCAAATGAACTTTGCTAGTGTTTCAGGTGCTTTCGCCGCCGGAGTTCATAGCAGTGCATTTATCTGGTCCGTCCGTAGTACGGAGTGTCTAATACACACGCTTATCTAATGAAAGAGTTCCAAACGCCAATGGATACTGCCACAGCAGTTGGGTTGGGGAAATTTAAAAAATTATATGAAAGGTGGCCAACAAAAAATTTGTTAATGGAAAGAAACTGTTGAGGAAAAGAAACTGACCTTGTATGAAAATTTGAAAATAGTGGTCACTGACGAGTTGGGCGTATGTATTATCTTCCTTGTTTTAATGGCGTCTTAATGAGAACTTTGAAGCTTGCAGGACTTCGAGCGAGAGCATACAAATTACGAAAAACGACAAAAGTGTAAAGAACATACATTACATACATTTCAATTCTTTAAGTTTGATACAGTGGAAATTGTGCAGAGAGGTGGAGGATAATGGGCTCGGTTTCGGTCCTTATTCCGGTACACGAATTTTTTACTGCTCAAATCAAACAGTCATTCTTCACTAATTGTATCTGCAAAGTTTGACTCCTGAAGATTTTCTTTTCTAAATATAATTATCCACAGCTTAAGATAAGAGTCCAAATTTTTGAAGATAACTATGTTAAAACCGGTAATAAATCTCACCAAAATATAACAGATTGACATTGGTCCGTGGCATTAATGGAAAAGAAGCTAGAAAGAAGGAAAAAACCATTCGGCCTGTTCAGATGAACCGGAAGCGCTCCGGAGTTGAGTTACTCGATTCACTTGATGAGCTGTTCTGTTTTTCCACACCTTGGGGATCCCAGAAACGAAATCCCAACTCGTTCTCACCGGAACAGCTTCGACTGTCTCTTTAGCTCTGGTATATACAAGATGATCTACTTTTCGTCGACGCTCATAAAACGATGCAGAAACTGGTTCGGATTACGCCCAATTAAGCGGCAGAACCATAAAGTGGGTACGTTGGTTTTCCGGACTGACGAAACGCGGTGCACATCACGCCGACAGATTTCTCATGCCCAATATTTCATCCAGGATATGACTCAGGCGGTCTCACTGTTTCAGCTACCTTCATCCGTCGAACTTTCAATGTGCAGTCGGGTACTTCTGTGACGATATCTTCCTGGGTAACCATTTTCGGGGTATCTCGAAGTGCTCCATCCCTAACCAATGAGCGACCGGCTTCAACTGCTACCATACTTTTTTTTTTTGGTTTCTGAATTTTGAAATTCGGTCTGTGCTACCTCCACTTCGATTTCCTACTGGGTTCGGCTCCATACATTTCCACATGCAAACGCATTCATCTGTACTCATTTACTCGCTATTCTACATACCTAATTTAATTAATCCAACGTGTTCTTAGTATTTTATGAAGCTTACTAATACTTTAACTAAATAAAATGTTTCCTTCCGTGCGCACCCGTTTCCCTTAAACATAAGCACTTCCTTCCACGAACGCACGGACTGCGCTGCTACGCTCAAGCAGCCAACATCGGAGAGTTTGCGTTGCTTCTTTTGTGAGCCCTTCTGCAAGTACGGAAGGAGTATCACTTTTCCGCACACAACTTTTGCATATTATAGCCAAACATATAGCCGGGCTTACATATATTGGGTAAAAACATTATCCCGTCGCATGTGAAGTTGCATAATCCTCGCTGCATTGCGCTTAAGTATATCCGTGTGTGTGTGTGTGTGAGGATGTGCTTATGCAAGCCATGCATGTCATCTTAGATGCTTGAATTTTTGGCAGATTTTTCCTCACTTCATTTTAAGTTTTTTGTGTTTCTTATGCGCGCTCTCTTCTCCCCCGATTACGCGTTTCTCTCACAATGTCATGTGTTATTTGTTTACGTTTGTATGTGTGGCAAGTTGCTGCTTGTCTGCCATCGTGTTCTTGTTGTTGAACTTCTTCTTGCAACATACGAGTATACCATAGCACATCAGCAGCTTGTAGCTGGCATAGCTGTATATTTTCTTGACATCTCCATGCCGCGCTGGCAGGCGGCATGTACGCGACTTTCATTTATCCAGCGCTGCTGCCGTGTCTACAACACCCATGACTTTTAATATTTACTACCAGCATGCATCCTAGAGCAGAGCTACTTTCTGCTTGTTAGCGGTGGAATGCAACTTGCAACAGACGCAGTTAGTCGTTGTTTCTCTTGTTGTTGGCTCGCCGAAATTTCCACGCTGCAAAAAGCTGCTGCTGCTGCTGGCTGCAATTACAAGTTTTCTTATAACATTTTAACCCGGTGTATATGTAGCTTCTCTTAACACAACTAATTATTTCTCGCTTGACACAGAAAATGTTTAACTTTAATTAAATGACGCCCGAAACTAACACTTTCATGTTCTCGCGCCTGCACGGATTTACGGCTTTGTATTTGTTGTGGATCTTTTCTTTATTTTTACATAAACAACTGATGTTTCAAGTTTTCTCAAATGCACACAGTTTACACTTTCAAAGCGCAAGCTTGATTACTTCACATTATACCCACATGTTACGATAATCTGTTAAAGGAGTTACGAAATCGCCTATTGGAGGCCTAGTGAATTTCTGTAGATTTTTTAGGTTAAGAGTTAGAAAAACTCTCAAGTATCCAAAATCCACTGTTTCTTGAGGAGATATTATAGTTATTTCATCTTGAAATCCACATAACTTGAGATAAGTTATTTTAAATTTATTTTCATATTTTAGTGGTTAACTGTTGCAATAAAGTTTAACTCTACACTATTTTTTCATAAAAGCTGTAAATTTTAGAATCACAGAATGCAATCTTATTCAATGGCTATGCCATAATATTATATGTTAGATGCTGATTAAGTATTTGCCGCTCCTCGAAACATTTTCTGAATTGCGTGAAAAAATAGTTTTCGATGAGGTAACCCGTGTAGTAATCTCTTTAGGAAGAAAGGTGATGTGAGAGACAACCCCTTCTTCATTTCATATAACCAGGAACGATAAATAATGAAATGATTATTTATCCAGTTAATACTCTCAATAGAAGAGCTCCAGATGCAGCTTATGGAGTGTTAGGCAAATTTTAGAAAAATTAGTAATCAATATTGCTGAAAAAATCCTTAAAAATAACAGATATTCTGACTCCGAAACACGGTTTATACGAATCAAAAATATACAAGCAATACTTAAGTCTAATAAGGTTCCTTCGAAGACACATCGCTGTCGCCAAAATATCTAGACAATATTGGTATCCATACTTATATTAGGTTGACAAATGCTCTTTATTCAATGCTTTATACAGCATTACAGTGATCGTATTCGGTACAAATATGCGCCTTTTCGTTCGATAATATGTTTCCATCTAGATGGCAACTTCATCCCTCCTTATTTGCGAAGACCTCGGACAGTCACTTTTTACAAGCCTCTTTTGAGTTCAACTTTACACCACCAAGGCCGTTCGCCATGAACAGGAACAGGTGGTAATCACTTGGCCTATATGGTGGATGCGTTAAAACCTCCCATCCGAGCTCCCGTAGCTTCGGACGAGTCATCAAAGAAGTGTGTGGTTGGCGTTGTCCTGGTGGAACACTACACCCTTCCTGTTGGCCAATTCGCAGTATATGGTAGAATTAAGCTTCTGGCCATATGGGAGCAGCTCATAGTGGATGATTCCCTTCCAATTCCACCAAACACACAGCAAAACCTTACTAGCCGTCAATCCCGAATTGGCCACTGTTTGGCACGACTCACCGGACTTCGACCACGAACGTTTTCGCTTGATATTGTTGTATGTGATCCATTTTTCGTCGCCAGTCATCATCCGCTTCAAAAATGGGTCGAGTTCAGGCATTGATTCGGTCCAGAAGGTTTTTTGTGTATCCAGCCTTCTGCAGATGGTTTAAAATGGTTTGGTGACTAACTCCCATCAACTGGGCGATGTCACGAGATGCCACATGCCGATCTAACGCGATGTTTTCCATGATTTGATCGGTATTCGTCGTCACAGGTCTTCCGCCGGCTGGCTTATCCATGGTGTCATTTTCACCCGCTCTGAATCGTCGAAATCATTCCTCCGCAGTTCGAAGTGCAAGAGTACCATCCCCCAAAACACCATTAATCTCACGGAGCGTTTCTCTAACGGATTTGCCTTTAACGAAGGAAAACCTTAAAATAGCGCGAATTTCGGCGTTCGTGTAATTTAGCGTACATAACCGCGAAATTCAAAAGACAATAAGGTGGAAGGGAGATATTTGCCAACCTAACATGTTGTTCTTCAGGAAAATTTGCGTTCACAGTTTACATTAATTAAAAACTCAAAATTTATGTATTTTATGTATTTATATATTCCTCAAATACAGAAGATAACTTAATCTGATAGTAATGTCTTGGTTTTTGGCCCAAACCGCATAAATAATTTCGACAATCTTTGGTAGGTAGGTATATAGGTAGGAGTGCAGCCGTATATTATATGGACTCAATTAGCACTAGATGTGACATTTTGATGAACTAATCGTAGATTTTCGTATACCTGGGCACTCACATAGAAAGCGAATGTTATTGTAGGGCATACCCATTTTCATCACATGTTCTGCAAATGGCTAATGCTCCGTTATAGTAGCTGATAATCTGAAAATGCTTTTCCTGGACCTATTTAATAAGACCTTAGTTCTTGTCTTATCATATTTTGGCCATATCTGTTCAGTTATTAACATTTGTGTTGAGCTCTTTCCCGATCGATCCTAGCGAGCGTGGTATTAACTCTACCTCGGATTCGCCTAGAAAGGTTCCTGCCTTTGCCAAATCATCTGCTTTTTCGTTACCGAAAAAGTTCCTGGGTCCGGAAAGCCAGATCAAGTCTAGTTGGAATTTGTCTTCTACTGAGCTCAATGCCTTCTTGCACTTACATATGCATTATACTCGAAATAGTCGTTGGCGACGACAAGGGCAGGAGGGCCGCCTGACTATCTGTGTATATTGCTGCTTTATGTATCTTCTCGTTGTTAGCCAATAGAGCTTCACAGACTTTCTCTATGCTCAATACTTCAGCTTGAAAGATATTAACCGACTTCGGTAGACGGATGTTAAGTTCATGGGAGTTTACGCCTGAGCCTACTGCGCAGTCTATCTTCCCTACGTACTAAGTCTCTTCTCCCTTCTCGTCTAGAGAGTATCATCACTTAGAAGTAACAATTATGAAGGTGAGTCTCGCCTACAGATCTAGTCTACCGTAATAAATAACTGACTACGGATCGCTGGTATTCAATCTTGAAGAATGAGCGAGGAACAAGTCACAGTCAATACTTCTCCTATCAACACTTCAACAATGTGATTCTAGGTTCCAACTAATCCAAGGCAGTTACAGTGAGTGGAAGCAATGTACATCGCTTCTCTCTTTTCTAAAGAAGTCAGAAGCCTACTCTCTAAAATAACAGTTAATCCTAGAGATTAACAAACATCGACTGCATTAATAAAAGCTTTTAATAGCCTGCTTCAAACCCCTATAACTCTATAACTCTATAACTGGCTCCCGAATCATAGATTTCTGCTTAAATTTTATAGAGGATTTTCACATGATTGAAAAAACTATCCTCGCGTCTTACAACTACTGGTAGTAACACTCCAGAATATTGTGATATCTTCATGTAAATTATAAATAATGATAAAATGAAACTTTTCATATTTATTTATTCTAAAAACATGCTATATTAGGTTGCATCTGACCTAATTCAATAAAAAGTGTTTGCAATACTTGTACTAACTAACAAATCATGGAATTAGTATTAAAAATAATTAAGCTTCAAAAGATATCATATTATACTCAGCAAAATTTATTTCAAACATACTCATATTTTCCCTAAAAGTAGTACAAATTATCAGCGCTTTGCACACAAAATCCCCCCACCATTATCTATGTATGTACCTGGCTGCTTTCACCATATGCAATGTAACGGTAACAAACGTAAATCAGGGATTACGTTCTACACAGGTCATTTGTATTTATGGTTAAAACTATGTCAACGATATGCGTTCGCGCTAAAATTGAAAAAAAAGATAACAACAACAACAACGAAAAACTATAAAAATAATTTATTTGTTGTACATACCATATTTCACACACACACACACACACTAACAGTGGAGCTTAAACATATATTGCTGTGTATCAGCTATTTTATACATATATGTTTGTTTACACATGTTAATATCTCCCATAACTAAATACTTTAATGGTTTTGTGTGGTTTTTAATAAATTTTTAATGCAATTGTTTTTTGCTTTTGTTTTTGTTATTTTTTTTTTTTGCTCGCAATTTTCATTGAAAACTCGCTTTGTTGTAAAAGTGTGAGATTTCATTTCGCTTTGTTGCCAAGAGTATGCATTTAATATTTATGACAGGATATGAAGGATATGGCACCTAATACTAATTACTCGGTTAAATTAGAAGGAAATGAGCCAAACAAAAAAAAATTATAATATTAAATACGGAAAAATAATGAAAGTAATTAAAAATCGCCGAGGCTTAAATTTCACATGCGATTAAACTTTCGCTGTTTTTATGTTGCTTGATACTCTGTTTTATTTAATTTTATAATACAGCGCTGTGAAGGATTAAATTTCAAGCATTTATTTCACTATCAGGCTCTTTTTTGTACAAAAAAAAAGAATCCATTTAAATATAAAAATTATATAAAAATAATATTAGCTCTACCCATTTGGTTTTTGTCATGTTAAGTAAGCTTCTCAAATTTTTTTCCTTGTTGACCATTGCATTGAGTGCATCTTCCCCGCCTGTTCTCTATGACAATCTCCGCTTTGTTGTACGCAATTTCAGTATTTGCATGCACTCTATTTATGTTGCTGTTGTTGCTTGCTTTCCGGCACACCATATGTGCCCCTTCAAATGAGTTTTTATTATTTATGAATCGGTCGTATCTCAGGCTTATCTCTTTATTATAAAGTTTTCTACATAAATTCATTGAAATATTGTGTAAATATCGCAGTGCACTTATGTATGTATGTAAGTAAGTGAAATGTACACTCATTTACATATTCACATATGCATTTACTCGCCCATATGTATATATATGTATGCGTGTATTTATAGATTGCATTAAATACTTATGCGCATTGACCAAGTCGGAAAAAGTAGTTAGTATTAAGTTCTGCATTGTGAGACATCAAAATATTTTTCACTTGATATCACCGTTAAACTTGCTCCGAAAACGGCGAATACTGCTCCATCGGATCCATCGACTATCTGCAGAAGGTCAAAACGGGCACAAGACTATAATATATTGATTATATTTATTATTATTTATTAATATATATATTGGGCCGATCCGACATCAAATTGAATAAAAGTACTTTTGGCTAAATAGAAAGTGTCCTTCACCCATGTCAAAGGCACGGTTCACAATGCCGCAATTCAGACAGCCAAATTGGTCAATTAAGGCTACAAGTTGCTGGTCCAACCACCGTTTTCGAAAAATTTGAACCCGTGCGACTCCTTTTGTTTCCAAAATGTGAAAAATCATTAACCGGCAAAAACTTGAGTCGAAAGAGGAGTTTATCGTATCCACGGATATCTCCGAAAGGTATAAGGCTGGTTAAAGAAGTTTGAGCAATAAGATTGCCTTCTATCATAACGCATACTGATGGCGTTGCCAGTTAAGAAATATTATCATGTCGAAATTGCGTTGCTTTCGATGTGGAGCTGAGCGCAGAAGAGCTATGAGTTTAATCTTTCACAGTTCGGAAAAAAGTTTATTTCCTTTTCGGAATCCTAGAAGAAACAAGAACATTTCTTTAATATAGGAATACATGTGTCGGTCACCCAGTCAGTATGATATCAGTAAAGAGTCTAAACTTGACCAAGTTTAGTTCCGACTTTATTGTGGTTCACTCATATCTCTTTTCAGTATTGATTCGAGTAATTTTAACAATAAAAGTAATAGTATCCAATTAGCAATAAATATTTGGTTGGAATCTCATTTCCGCTTTTTTGCTCTTTATTTAACGCTTTATAAAAAGTGTTACAGTGATCGGATTTAGTTCAAACATGCGCTGTTTCGTTCGATAATCTGTTTCTATCTAGACGGTAACTTCACAATACCACCCTCATTGAAGCTCTCTTCCTTATTTATCAAGAACTCAGACAGCCACTTTTCACAAGCCTCTTTTGAGTTCAACTATACACCACCAAGGGCGTTCGCCATGGACAGGAACAGGTGGTAATCACTTGGCGCTATGTCCGGCCTATATGGTGGATGCGATAAAAGCTCTCACTCGAGCTCCCGTAGCTTCTGACAAGCCATCAACGTAGTGTGTGGTCTGGCGTTGTCCTGGTGGGACACTACATCCTTCCTGTGGGCCAATTCTGGACGTTTCTGGTCGATCGCCTGCTTCAAGCGGACCAGTTGTTCGCAGTAGATGGTAGAATTAAGCGCCTGTCCATATGGGAGCAGCTCATAGAGGATGATTCCCTACCAATTCCACCAAACACACCTTCCTGGCCGTCAATCCCGGCTTGGCCACTGTTTATTACGATTCACCGGACCACGACCGTTTTCGCTTGTGATCCATTTTCGTCGCCAGTCACCATCCGCTTCAAAAATGGGTCTAGTTCTTTCCGTTTTAGCAGCATATCGCAGACGTTGATTCGGTCCAGAAGGTTTTTTTTGCGTCAAATCATGGGGCACCCAAACATCAAGCTTTTTTGTGTATCCAGCCTTCTGCAGATGGTTTAGAATGGTTTGGTGACTAATTCCCATCTCCTGTCACGAGATGCCACATGCCGGTCTAACTCGATGTTTTCATTGATTACTAAAGATCCAGTATTAACCCTTTCGCGGACACGTCGGCAGAATCCGACACAACGAATGGCTTAAATAGGACACGTCGGTATATGCCGACATAGAAAAAAATCGTATATAAACACGTCGGACAAAGGCGACGTCTACTGCATTGGTTTTATATATAGTAGCTTATTGTGTGCCACTGCAGAAGCAAACAGATTTAAGTTAGTGTCCCAATTTTGAGTAAAAATTAAATCAATAAACCATAAACCCAAAACTGAAATCGAAATTCAATTATCGGTTTTATAAGCCAAATAAATGCATGTGTCATTCTGATAACATTTACTAAATTTCGTGTGTCCGCGAAAGGGTTAAAGACTGCCTACTGGGTATTCTTACATACGGCGACCAACATAAATAACCGAAAGGCCGCAAACGAAATTGCACAAGCCACACGATACAGACATTCGCCGCATTGCATTGAGTGCGGCTCGATGGTGTGGCACTGTGACAGCGCTGGTAAAACAACTTAAGCCTTTGACATGCGTCACCCATAAATCTTGGCGCAGCAAAAACACACATATACACGCATGCAAATAAAAGTTGAGATCAATAAGTGCATTTTCCACTGTGGGTAGGTGGTATGTGTGCAACATAAGGGGACTATCATCATATTGGGGTTTGTTATATGTTGTGCTGTGTTTTATGAAGTAAAAAATGGAATTAACATTACGAAAATGAAATTTTATTATATTTAGGACATCAAAATGGTCATTTACCAAAAAATTTGTTCGAATCCTATTTAATCAGTCTTCTTGTCGAGATCATTTTCCTTGTTACTCTTATATAGTCAGGTTTATAGATTTGTATAAAACTTCATTTTGGGAGCACTTCAACCAACTTCGCTTAGCCCTGCAGTTCACTTGATTGTTTCAGCCAACTTCTCCCTTCATAATTTGTCCTTCGCTATTTGCTCTCGCGCCGTTCATGCGCCGCATTGTTCTTTGTCATCGTTGGTGTGTGCATACGCGAAGCGCCGTCAAATTTGCCGCATTGTTTAGCTTCTGACGCCATAGACAAGTGGGGCCTTCGTAAATATTTGCTAAATGAATCAGCGCTTGGCCAATGCATTGCTCTTATCATTTATGTACATACCCGCATGTGTTTGTATGCATGTAAACATGCGCTCGACCAAACTGACAGTTTTGACATATGCGAAGTGTGTGGAGTACGACCACCGTTACGACCACGCGAGTACTGCCGTTAAACTCTGTTCTCTGTACGCGGTGGACATTGTCAACAAGAAAGGATGGTGGAGGAGAATTAAACCAAATGGGTTTCGTGTGGATTTATTCATATGCTTTGGGTATCATTATAGTGCACATGAAGGAATTTATTTACTCAGTACTATCATCGACTCAGTCAAGTATATAGGCTTTATAAGTAATCTAGAACTGTCAACTTGGAAGTACTTTCTGCATTCTTTTATATCTCACGAATCACTCGAGAAAATTGAAGCAATATTTCTTTGCCAACCTGTGCTACGACTTGAAAATGGACGAAATCGGTTAACAACCACGCCTACTTCCCACATAACACTATTGTGAATTCCATGAGATTCATGCTCTTTACAATAAATAAGTCCGGAACCAATTAAGATATCGGAGCTAAACTTTACTAAAATACTACATTAGAGGTTTGGCTTCATCTGAAAACTGTCGAAAGCGGACTATAACTTTTCAAGGCCCCAGATAACGTGCTTGATGACTGTGATGTTATTATAGTTTTTTTTTTCACATAACGTCATAAAACTAAATAAGTTAGATATAAGGTTATATATATCAAAATGATCAGGATGACGAGACGAGTTGAAATTCGGATGTCTGTCTCCGTGCGTCCATGCTACGGATAACTTGAGTAAGAATTAAGATATCTTGACGAAACTTGGTACATACGTTCCTTGGGACCGTGAGAGGGTTGCTATTGAAAATGGCCGAAATCGGCCCACTGCCACGCCCACAGAATGGCGAAAACGAAAACACATAAAGTGCCATAACTAAGCCATAAATAAATTTAAAAAGTAAAATTTAACACAAAGGATCAACAGGGGCATATTTGGATGTAATTTTGTTGGAGAGTGGGTGTGGCTCACCCCCAAAATAGGTTTTTTGTATATATCTGGCAAACCAATCAAGCTATATAAACCAAACTTTCTGCAGTCGGTTCCCTTACGTATCCCACCCCACCATCAAAATATTTGAAATCGTGATAACCACGCCCACCTCCCATATATAGGTTAGTTAGAAAATTACTAAAAGTGCGTTAACTCACTAAGTGAAAACGTCAGAAAAGTCACTAAATTTTACAGAAGAAATGGCAGAGGACAGCTGCTGGGCGTGTCGTCGCCCACTTATGGGTCAAATACCATATCTCAAGAACTTCTCGACCGATTTCAAAGAAATTCGGCATATAATATTTTCTTGACACCCTGATGACACGGACGAAAAATGGGGAAATCGGTTCACAACCCCGACTACTTTCCATATAACAAAATTCTGAATTCCATCTGATTCCTTCACTTTATAATATATATATACATAAGGAACCGATAAAGATAGCGGAAAAAAACTTTGTACAAATTCTGTATATCACTGTGGCTACACTTATGGAAAAATTGTCGAAATCGGACTATAACTTTTCAATGCTCCGGATATCGAATATGAAGAACTCAGTGCCTTCGAGTAATTTTTCACCGAAACTATCATTAAATCTCTCAGATATCTTAATTTAATTCAGAGGAAATATTTTTCTGTACCAAAAATCGGGTCATAACTTCCCCTAGCTCCCATATATCTAATGTAATTGTGTGTTATCTTAAACGAAAACGAAATCAATAAATTGAGAGAGTATGAAATGTTCGGTTGCACCCGAATTTAGCCTTTCCTTACTTTTTTGTTTTAAATTATTTTCTAACTAAAATTAATGGAATGAATAATCCATACAAGTCTTCTTTAATGCATACCGACAGATAAATATACTATTTATAATTATAAACGAGTAAAGAATAAACACAAACATATAGTCAAAGGTGCTTGTCACTCGAAAAATTCCACTATTTTGTATTTGTATTTAAGTTGCTTTCATTTGAATTGCCAAACTGATTACTTGAAGCGACACCAACGCCAGCCTATGTGACTGCATGAGTGTAACGAGCACTCCAAAGAACGCAAAGGCATATGCAATATAATCATCCGCTGCGGCTGAGGCTGCTGACTGACACAAATGTGTAAGAGTCGAAATAAGAAAAGAGAAACAACAATATAAACAACACTAACATTATAGTAACGGCATATATTAAAATGGAGAAAGGAAAATTAATTTCACAATTTTTTTTGTATTTTTTTTTGAGAAAATTCAAACAAACCACACTGAACGCTGATAAGTATAACGGTGCATGCGTATGGACGGACGACAACAAGCAGCAAACAGCAAAACCGAAAAACATGTCATGTGTACTGTTGATGCCAGAGCATAGCGACCTACTCATATGAATATTAATGTGATACAAGTAAGACATGCATATGTGTGTGTGTGGGTGTGTGTGTTGAGTTGTGCTGCAGCTGAAGCAATCTGCTGTTGCATATCTTAAAATGCATTGCAATTGCGGCGACAGCGACATTTAATATCAAGCACTTGAAACCACTCATTAAGGCGAGCGAACCAACGAGCGCGCGCCACCATCGCTGCCTCCGCGCCGTTAAACGCAAAATTTTGTATATCAATACACACACACATATGTATGTGCATGTGTGCGCTCGTGTGTGGGCAAGAAACCGCATAAGGGCTGGCAGCCGCCACCAGCACAAGCTCGAGCTTGAGCTCGCCAAGGCAGCAGTCGATATTGCAATCATCGCCGACGCTGCTGCTATCATTTCTCACAGCAATCGCTTGGAAATGAAATGAGGACGCGACCAACATACACACACACACCCACAGTCAAGCAGACTGCTGAATATGCTTTCGCCCGCTTGCATTCTCAATCGCATTATGACACAAGCGTATGCATAGCATTTATAAATTACAAAAACACGGTCACTTATAAGCGACGCAAAGGGGCTGACAGCAAACCGCGCGTGCAGCAAGTTGCATGCAACATGACTATTGGACATAAATATCGGCATATGCAACTACTTCTGTGTGTGTGTGTGTGTTTCATGCACTCGCATGTGTTTGTGGCATATTCGAGCGCAATTCAAGTGCATAAATGCTCGCGCGTATGCGTCTGTGTTTGTTGTACTGTATTTATGCTTATGAGCGTCGCAAGATGATAGAGCAATAACGGTAACTGCAGCAGAAGTCATAGCTTAAGCGAAATAAAAATATTCTTTAATGCGTCCGCATCACGAATGCGCTGAAATGCTGAAGTGCATGCGACATCGCGAGGAGTATGGCGGCAAATAGCAGCGGACGGACGGCGGGGAAATGATAATTACGATTGTGGTTGCAAATGAAAGTTGTTGCTAAATACTGGCAGAAGTGTGTATCTGTGAGTGCCCATAATTTCGCATATAGGGACTCTTATCTTGTGGGTTTTTTTTGCGTGCTTCGAATGAACACAACATCGCTAGCAGCATAGAAGTGAGTGGTAGCAGGCTCAGTACATCAAGGATGGATTGCATAGCATCTGAAGACTTACTAAATTTCATATTTTCTTTAAAGATTTAATGATTTGGTTGGTTGAAATAGTAAAGTCTTAGATGGCTATTATCGTAATTGAGCTAAAATCCAACACTTAGAACAAACACAAACTTTACAATTTATTTCGTATAATATCTACGGATAATATATTCTTCTATCTGTCTCATGACCAATTGCCTATTTAGAAAAAAACTGGTTGAATTGCTCAGCCTACAGGTTCAAGCGAACTCAAGTTGTGCTCTGGATTGTGAATAGTTGAAATAACATGATTTGTTGACTCAAATTTTCAAGCTTTCTATACTATCACATTGAATCCAACCGCATTTTCCAAGAAACAACGGTATTATTATTTCACTTGTACTAAATATTAGATTTGCAAATCTCTCCCTTCCGCCTTTTTGTCTTTTGAATTTCGAGTCTATGTATAAAGCGCTACAGAGCTCGTATCTCGCAATACTATATGTACATCTTTGAATGGTCTTGGCATAACCTACAAAACGACGCTATGCATGATTAGTTTGGAGATTGCGTTCAACAGTTATAGACGTGTAAACATGGAGTTCACTAACGCCGAAATTCGCGTTTTTTTAAGTTTTCCCAATAAAGGCAAATCCGCTAGAGAAACGTTCCGTGTGATTAATGGTGTTTTGAGGGATGGTACTCCATCACTTCAAACTCCGGAGAAATGGTTTCGACGATTCAGAGCGGGTGAAAACGACACCATGGATAAGCCAGCCGGCGGAAGACGAATACCGATCAAAGCATGGAAAACATGAGTTACACCGGCATGTGGCATCTCGTCACATCGCCCAAGAGATGGGAGTTAGTCACCGAACCATTTTAAACCAGGTTTGAGTGCCTCATGATTTGACGCAAAAAAACCTTCTGGACCGATTCAACGCCTGTGATATGCTGCTGAAACGGAACGAACTCGAACCATTTTTGAAGCGGATGATGACTGGCGACAAAAAATGGATCACACACGACAATATGAAGCGAAAACGGTCGTGGTCGAAGGCCGGTGAATCGTCCCAAACAGTGGCCAAGCCGGGATTGATGGCCAGAAAGGTTATGCAGTATGTTTGGTGGTATTGGAAGGGAATCATCCACTATGAGCTGCTTCCTTATGGCCAGACGCTTAATTCCACCATCTACTGCGAACAACTGGATAAGCTTGAAGCAGGCGATCGACCAGAAGCGTCCAGAATTGGCCAACAGGAAGGGTGTGGTGTTCCACCAGGACAACGCCAGACCACACTCTTCGTTGATGACACGTCAGAAGCTACGGGAGCTTGGATGGACGGTTTTATCGCATCCACCATATAGCCCGGACATAGTGCCAAGTGATTTCCACTTGTTCCTGTCCATGGCGAACACCCTTGGTGGTGTAAAGTTGAACTCAAAAGAGGCTTGTGAAAAGTGACTGTCCGAGTTCTTCGCAAATAGGAAGGGGGTCTTTTACGAGGGGGGTTTATGAAGTTGCCGTCTAGATGGAAACATATTATCGAACGAAACGGCGCATATTTTACCTAAATTCGATCACTGTAACACTTTTTATAAAGCATTGAATAAAGAGCAAAGAAGTGGAAGGGGGATATTTGCCATCCTAATATATTGGTATAAAGCTAATAAGTAACGGTCCAGCAAGGCTTTGCAGAAGCTTGGACGATGTCAACATCAGATGAGACGACACTAGGAGTTTTCGAGAGGAAAATTTTGCGTAAGATTTATGGTCCTCAGAACATAGGCAATGGCGAATACCGCAGACGATGGAACGATGAGCTGTACGAGTTATACGACGACATTGACATAGTTCAGCGAATAAAAAGATAGCGGCTACGCTGGCTAGGTCATGTTGTCCGAATGGACGAAAACGCTCCAGCCCTGAAAGTGTTCGATGCAGTACCCGCCGGAGGAAGCCGAGGAAGGGGAAGGCCTCCACTCCGTTGGAGGGACCAGGTGGAGAGCGACCTGGTTACACTTGGGATCTCCAACTGGCGCCGAACTGCGAAGGCGAGAGAGAGGTGGCGCACTATCGTCGATTCGGCTATAACCGGCTAAACGGTTGCAACGCCAATCACATACATACATACAATGTGCCAATTTATGGGGGAAATAGTGGATAATGGTTATAGGAGCCCTAGAAGTTACTAAAGAGTTGTAGAAAAGCAACTTGCGTAATATTGTTTGTGAGTCAGCTTTAACAGTAAGTAATTTCCGCGTTGTAAGCAACTGGTATAAACTGGTATAATTAATTGGTATAACGGTTATACCACTTTAAGAAAATGTACACATATGCTTTAGCTTTAATGCAATCGGTAAATTTGTTTTTGCTTTCATTTAAAATTGTTTTTATTCATAGTGGCAAATCGAAGCAAAACTATTTCGATTTGTTTTATTTATATTTATTAGACATAGATTATATAAGTATATAGTCCTTGCATGTATGTATGTTAAACTTACACTTTCGCTTCTTTCGATTCTTGAACAGCCATTATCATAGTATAAATACTTGAATGCTAAAAAAACCGCATGAGGCCACGCTAAGTTCACGACACGGTGTGAAGTGTAGATGTCATGAAGCGAAAGCACTCTGCATGGCAAGCGCAACTTCATACAAACACATGAAATATGTAAAAGATGAAATTGTGCCACCCTGCTGTTGATATGCTTGGCGTGATGCGATTTTTAAGGGATTATATAGCGCGCTTACACCCACACAAACACACGAAAATGCATGCCTGCCTGCACGCGAATATCAATGAGAGGGCTGAAGAAGTGCATACACACACACACACATATGAGTTTCATAATGCAAGTTTGGTTGGGGAGGCGCAAGCGTGTCAACGCTGCACTGAGTTTACACATTCACACAAATGCACTTTTGTGTGTGTTGTGTTGTCCGTGTATGTCATTGGATATTTTTCCACTTACTTAACACATTAAGGACGCGAGTGTAAACTGACTAAAAATATCCACTCTCGCGCATACACACTCACTCAACGACTCGCCTCAGTGCTTTCAAGCACAGCCAGTCAGCAGTTAGTCACTGCAGCTAAACACTTGCTGCGTTGCAGTGCAATGCGCCGTTACAGGCGTACATACATACACATATATTTGTATATGAAAGCACCTGTTCACCTGTGGTATGTGTATGCATATATTTCGCGGCGCTAATGTCGCTAGAATGTTCTTAAAATAAAACACCAAACCACAAATACGTACTATTGACTAATAACGGTATTGTTTGAACCAACAATCGGAGACACACATATATGTATATATTATTTAAGGATTTGCATATACATGCATATATGTGACCTGGTCTACGGAAAGGGGGCTTAGGTGTCAAGAAATCAATTTTCACTTTTTAGTTGATTCGGATGGAAGATGAGAGTTGTTTATTTTTACAGCTGTTTCCCAGAAAACTAGTTTTCGCACGTTAGCTCCCTTTTCGTAGACCAGGTCACATATGTATAAGCGTATTACTATATTCGTTTTCAAAGCGTGAAGAGCATTGTACGAACATTTTCATTAACATAGAGGTTTAGAAATGCATTTCATATGAACACAGCTATTAAAATAGTGTGAATTATGACAATTCACTTTTGAATTATCTGGAAACATAGCTTTCTATTAGATTGTCTGCCACCGAATTGTCGAATAGCTTTTCCAGCTAACGGGTTTTTAATTTTTAGCATTTTTAATTTTATACAGTTGGACTAAGTGGGTATATGATAAACTCATAGAATTATATGCCTTAGACCTCCAAGAATCGAAAAAGCACTTTGAGCCTTTCGCAAAATTTCCAGTACAGAGTTTTTATACTCTCGCAACAAGTTGCACAGAGTATAATAGTTTTGTTCACCTAACGGTTGCTTGTAAGTCCTAAAACTAAATGAGTTTGATATAGAGTCATATATACCAAGGTGATCAGGGTGACGAGTAAAGTTGTAATCCCGATGTCTGTCTGTCCGTCCGCGCAAGCTGTAGGTTAGGTTAGGTTAACTGGCTGTCAAACGATGCACCTAGGCCTTTGAGAGGCCCATTGTGATACCACTTGGACTGAGATCCCTCACACTATCGAGTCAGCATTGAACCACCCTGTGGTCCTGATAAAGTGAAAAAGTTCACACAATTTGACATGACCAACTTCGCCCACATCATCGAGAAAACCGCGTCCAATAGTTGCGATTATTTTCCTATACAGAGCCTTGCATCCACATAGAAGGTGTGTAATCGTTTCCTCTTCTTCTTCTTGGAGGCTTCTGCAGTAATCATTGAAAGGTATCCCCAATCTGCTGGCGTGTCTCCCAATCAGACAGTGTCCCGTTAACACCCCTACAAGGGTTCTTGTTTCATTCATCTTAAATTTCAATAAGCGACAAGTACGGCTGTTATTCCACTCCGGCCACGTTTGTCTGCTCACGGAGCAAGTCTTTACTTGTTTCCATTGTTATTCAGCCGTATCTATCTGCATGTTTATCGATTAAATATTTGCAAGTTGCCCGAGGTATATAGACTCCCTTTTTATTGGCCTCCAAATGCAGTGTGGTGCCCAATCTGGCTAGTTGTGCCACACAGTACCCAGGGATGTCACTGTGTCCTGGGACTCATTGCAGGTGTATCGTGAAATATGACGACATTGTCAATAATAAATTCAAGCATTCTTTCACTATCTTAGAAGAAGAACGAGAAGGCTTTCTTTAATTGCAGTGATCTCTGCTTGGAACACACTGCAATGATTCGGTAGACGGAAGGCGATTCTGGTATCTAGTTTTTCTGAGAATACTCCAACTCGTTTGTCTAGTTTTGTAGTCCGTGTAGATACTAATCACTGAATCTTTATCCACTTTTCCCATATCCCACTCCTCTCTAGAGGGGAATGATATGTGTAGTTCCGAGTTTAGATTCATTTCCATAGGATTACGAAATCGAAAATATATAAAGAGCTATAACTAAGCCATAAAAAAAGCGATGAAAATTAAATTTGCTACACAGGATCGCACCAAGAAGGGGTATATTTGAATGAAATTTTTTTTGAACAGTGGGCGTGGTCCCGCCCCTAATAAGTTTTTCGTGCATATCTCGAAAAATACTAAAGCTATATCAACCAACGTCTCCAGAGTCGTTGATTTTAGCCACTTCCTTATACAATCCAAAAATGGAAGAAATTTGATTATAACCACGCCTACCTCCCATACAAAGGTTATGTTGAAAACACCAGAAAATTAATGCAATCAATGTAAAGATGATACAGAAAGGCTGCACTCAAATTTGTTATAAAATTTTACATGGACGTGGTTCCGCCCACTTATGGGTGAAAAACCATATCTCAGAAACTACCACATATATCGGTTAATACGTCAGATATCTTAGCAAAATTAAATGATCTTATAATCTTCGATATACTGTAGCTTGATGGTGAAAATTAGTGAAATCGGTCCAAGAATTACCCCCGCCCCCATATACTATATGTAATGCCTTTCGTTATTCGAGTGAATATATGGCGAATATAGGGAACGATGTAATCTTAATAAGATAAATAAATGAGTTCCGAGGAGGGTATATAATGTTCGGTTGCACCCGAATTTAGCCATTTCTTACTTGTTATACCCTGAACAGGGTATAATAAGTTTGTCACGAAGTTTGTAACACCCAGAAGGAAGCTTCGGAGGCCATACAAAGTATATACATATATAAATGACCAGTATGTTGAACTGAGTCGATTTAGCCATGTCCATCTGTCTGTCTGTCCGTCCGCCTGTCTGTCCGTCCGTCTGTCTGTCCGTCCGTCTGTCTATATATATACGAACTAGTCCTTCACTTTTTAAGATATCGTTTTGATTTGCAGATGTTATTTTCTTTTCAAGAAGCTGCTCATTTGTCGGAACTGCCGATATCGGACCACTATATCATTTAGCTGCCATACAAACTGAACGATCGGAATCAAGGGCTTGTATGGAAAACTTCCGCATTTTACTACATATCTTCACGAAATTTGGTGTGAGTTATTGCTCATGGAAATAATTTAATATCCGAAAAAATTGTTCAGATCGGTTCACTATAGTATATAGCTGCCATACAAACCGAACAATCGGAATCATTGGCTTGTATGGAAAATTTTCGCATTTGACGTGGTATCTTCACGAAATTCGACATGGATTACTGCTTAAGGTAATAATATAATCTCCGAAGAAATTGTTCAGATCGGTTAACTATATAACCTTAATGTTTCTAGCAAACAACCCGGCTAAAAAGAATTAGTAAAATGTTTTCTTTTTTTTACTTACTTTTTCTTACGTCTTTAGATTTGCTTAAACACATAGTTACTAAAAGAAATGCACCTGTGAAGGGTATATTAGCTTCGGTACAGCCGAAGTCAACGTTTTCTTGTTTTTTTTTTTTAATAATAATAATATGTTGGAATATAGGTAAATCCAATATCAATTCTCATTAGATTGCCATAAATCTCATAGACTCACAAGTTCTCATGATCGTTTTCTCTTCTTCCTGTAAAAATATTTGTACACATTTTTCTCAACTTTTGAAAAAATATATATTTTTTAGTGAGAGAAAAGGTTGAATATTTAAGTATATATGTATGTATGTGATTGGCGTTGCAACCGTTTAGCCGGTTATAGCCGAATCGACGATAGTGCGCCACCTGTCTCTCTCCTTCGCAGTTCGGCGCCAGTTGGAGATCCCAAGTGTAACCAGGTCGCTCTCCACCTGGTCCCTCCAACGGAGTGGAGGCCTTCCCCTTCCTCGGCTTCCTCCGGCGGGTACTGCATCGAACACTTTCAGGGCTGGAGTGTTTTCGTTCATTCGGACAACATGACCTAGCCAGCGTAGCCGCTGTCTTTTTATTCGCTGAACTATGTCAATGTCGTCGTATAACTCGTACAGCTCATCGTTCCATCGTCTGCGGTATTCGCCGTTGCCAATGTTCTGAGGACCATAAATCTTGCGCAAAATTTTCCTCTCGAAAACTTCTAGTGTCGTCTCATCTGATGTTGACATCGTCCAAGCTTCTGCACCGTAAAGCAGGACGGGAATGATAAGCGACTTGTAGAGCTTGATTTTGGTTCGTCGAGAGAGGACTTTACTGTTCAATTGCCTACTCAGTCCAAAGTAGCACCTGTTGGCAAGAGTTATTCTGCGCTGGATTTCGAGGCTGACATTGTTCGTGTTGTTGATGCTGGTTCCCAGGTATACGAAATTATCTACGACCTCGAAGTTATGACTGTCAACAGTGACGTGAGAGCCAAGACGCGAATGCGCCGACTGTTTGTTTGATGACAGGAGATATTTCGTCTTGTCCTCATTCACCTCCAGACCCATTCGCTTCGCCTCCTTATCCATGCGGGAAAAAGCAGAACAAACGGCGCGGTTGTTGCTTCCGATGATATCAATATCATCGGCGTACGCCAAGAGCTTTACACTCTTGTAGAAGATTGTACCTTCTCGGTTTAGCTCTGCAGCTCTTATAATTTTTTCCAGCATCAGGTTAAAGAAGTCGCACGATAGTGAGTCACCTTGTCTGAAACCTCGTTTGGTATCGAACGGCTCGGAGAGGTCCTTCCCAATCATGACGGAGCTTTTGGTGTTGCTCAACGTCAATTTACACAGCCGTATTAGTTTTGCGGGGATACCAAATTCAGACATCGCGGCGTAAAGGCAACTCCTTTTCGTGCTGTCGAAAGCAGCTTTAAAATCGACAAAAAGGTGGTGTGTGTCGATCCTCTCTCATCCGAGGCTTTCGTAGATTTTTCATTGGGGGGTGTTTTTATGTGGTGGGTCCCAAACCCTACGCACAACCGCATAAGCGGGCTTCGCCTTCTCACTTTAGCTCGCCTTCAAACGGATGTCTGTTGGCTACCCAGAGGATACTTGGTCTAAAACCGGAAGTCGTGAGCTGCTTGAACCATGTGGAGAAGAATCGTTTCTGGCCACTCCCAAGTGAGTGACAATCAAAAACTTTCCTCACTTGCGTGAACTTCTACACATGATCCCATCCTCCAAGTAAGTATATATAATTGGAGATTATCCATGCCACATATGAGTACATACATATATGATTATCCTATGAGCTAAAATGAAAAATTGAAGCGATACTAAATCTAAAACTTGGCTTTCATTGAAATAATATTACTAATGAAGTCTTGTGTCTTTACTAAGGGCGTCTCACTTTTCCAAAGTTGACCACAAGCTAACCCCCTTTGCTGGATTTGGTATCACCTCGACAAATTCTGGAAAGTCTCATCATATTTTTTCCAAACATCAGTCTTATATATGTATCCCAGGAATTACGCAAAATAAAAATTATCGATCTTTAATTGATTGAGCCATGATCTGCGCAAAAGTTTTGCCAATCCTCAGAGCAACTATGACTCCAGAGCAACGGTTCTTAAATCACAATTCAACACAATAGCTAAACTGAATTGTAATGTTGTCAGCTGAGTTCATTTAAATGCCATAGAGTAGTAGAAAAATATATATTTAAATATTTTCTCTAACTTGCGCACAGACTTTTGCTTGCCTCAAAAGAAAGTGAGAGTGTTGGCTTGTCATTGCTAGCAATTATGCAAGTCATGGCGTGTAAAATTCAGCCATGTAAATACGAAAACACACACACTTGCAAATGTAAGCATACACATGAAAATTATTGTCAACTCAAACAATATAATTTTGCAACCACATTTCAACAAAAGAATAATGAGCTCCAGCACACACACACACACACTATACAGATTTTGAGGGACAAAATAAAAATTCAAATAAGAAGAAATAAACAGTGGAAAAACAAAAAGAAAGCACACACACTCACACACATGAAAATGAGTGAAAGCGAAATGAATTGGAGACCGGAAGAGGGGAGGAGGGGAGTGAGAGCGGGGAGTGCTGTGCGCTTTTGTGTGCGCATAAAATTAACAATGTCATCAAAGCGAATTTACATGCTTGTCCCCTTATGCTGATTACACAGAAAATCTTTTCAAAGCCTCTAGCAAATACGCACAAGCGTAAGCAAGTTATTGTTAGAGCATACATTCAGGCGCACGGCCATGCTGCTGCCGAGTTGCGCTCACTCACAGCCAGCGTATGCGTACGTAGTGGCATGAGTGCGTACGACAAGCACAAGAATGTGAAAAGTATGCATATACGGTTGTAAATTAACACATACAAACACACATCTACGTGCATGTATGTGTATGTGTGTGCGTGTGTTCGGCATGTGCCAAGCATAAATTCGTTGAAATATTTGTCTTTTTGGCTGCTAGCCCCACAACTGATATCACTTGGCTGCGCTGAGCTGGCGGGATGACTGGCTAGTTGGCTTACTAGCTGGCTGGCAACAGTGGCTGGTTGACAATGAAGAGTTCGGTGGGCTGACACAGAAGGGCAGCTGAAGGGTAGTAGAAAGGCTGCTGCTGGCTCAAAAAATCCTAACCCAAATAACTGCTAAAACTATTCAAAACATTTACTTAATATTTAACGTAACTCCACGCGCGCTCACACGTACTTACGAAGATAGTGTTGTTGTTGCTGCGCTAAGCTTATAGCTGTAGAGGCCAGCAAGCGGTTGAGTGTGCGGTTTTTGCTTGTGCCAATGACAAATATTATGTTTGTTTTTGTTAAAAGTGCGAACGCGCCCACAAAGTACGCCCATCAACAAGCGTGGCCCCGAAAAAGACAAATATAGGCATGTAGTATGTATGTTAGGGTGGTACTTAGATGCATGTGAAAAATATGTTTTGCAGTTAGACCAATATTTTTAATGATTGCACAAGGGTTAAGGTGCTGATTAGCTAATAAGAACTTACAGAAAAATAAATTTTTTTATTAGGGTGGTACTTAAATGCATGTGAAAAATATGTTTTGCGGTTAGGCCAATATTTTCGATGATTTCACAGGGTTTAGGGTGCTGATTGGTTAATAAGGACTTACAGAAAAATTAATTTTTTTTATTAGGGTGGTACTTAAATGCATATGAAAAATATTTTTTGCAGTTAGATCAATATTTTCGATGATTGCACAAGTGTTAAGTTGCTGATTAGCTAATTAGGACAGAAAATTATTTTTTTTATTAGGGTGGTACTAAGATGCATGTGAAAAATATGTTTTGCAGTTTGACATATATTTTCGACGCAGAGGTTAAGGTGCTGATTAGCTAATAACTTAAATAAAAATAAGGTTTTTCATTAGGGTGCTATTTAAATATACGTATAAAATAAATGTTTGAGTTTGATACATATTTTTGGTGGTTAAATAGGAACAAAAGTTTAGTTAAGTCAAAGAAGATTTATAGACAAATAATTTTTTTATTGGCGTAACGCTGAAACTCTATCTAGAGCATATCAGAGTAAAAATACATTACGATAACTTCGATTGTATAAAAATTTAATAAAAATTTGAAAATTTCGAAACCTGAAGGACCACCCCAACATACGCAATTTTACTTTAAACACATTTTGGCTGTCATATAACTTTGTTTGCATGTATGTAAGCACATATAAAAGCATTTTGTAATCCTTTGTTATCTTGATCTCTTATGTTTCGGCACACACACAAACACACATGTGAGCAGAATGCTGCCACCATTCATGTATAATATTAAATCATATTAAAATATTCAAAGACTCAGAGTACTTTCTTCACACATCAGCACAGCCACAGCGCTGCACACACAAACATGCATGAATTTGTGCGCCTACTGATCATCATCAACGCCGTTGTAAGACCGCACTGCCGACTCGACACTTTCATAAACATTATCAGGCAAACATAATACAGGCAGCGACAAGCTAAAAACACGTTAACTACATGACCTCCTCCAAAGCACGGCGTGCGGCAAACGCCCTGCAAAGCTTAGCCCTCACAGGCAGCGGTTGTAGTATCTGGAACCAGCCGCCAGCCAGCAGCCAGCAAGTCGGCTCAAGTGCGCCCACTCCACACTGTTGCGTTGACAAAATTTAGTATATCGACCAGCCTGCCGAGTGCGCCAACACTCAGTGTGCGGGGGGCGTTGTGGGCGTCAAAAAGGGGGTGCAACAGCATCAAAGGGGGCCTATATTGGCAAGCTGAGCTCGCAGGCGTGTAGTGTAGGCTGGTCCACAAGCACTCGGAAGCAAAGCAAATAACAGCTATTGTGGTGATAGACGGTAAGCGGCTTGTTTTTGGGAGGGGGCATGCTGCAACCCAACCACTTTTAACCCCTCTCTGAGTGGTTGTTATTTTGATAACCGTTACAGCCATCGCTTGTTGCTGCTACTTGCTCAATGAATTTGCGCTAAGCTCTTGCGTTGGGTGTGCGTCGTAAATTGAATGTTAAAAATTTTGAATAATTTTCAGCAACACTTTGGTTTCTCCCACCACCAGAACGCGCACACGCACCCAAATTCACACATGTTAAGTTATAAGCGCGTGTGCTCATATTTGCGTATGCAGCGCATATATGCGCATTCTCGACAAGTGTTTAGAAGATGCTTAAAAATTTATTAAGACAAGGTTAAAATAGTTTTTCGGTTTTGCATTTCTCGGCATAAGTTTTGGCGTAGATATACACTTAAGAAAATACGGCTACATACCTCGCTAGCTTCCATTCACTTAATGCTTGCGCATAGTTTTAGTTAAGTATGTGCTAGACGTTTTATTCCCGCTGCAGCTTGCTAAATTGCGTTCTAAATTTATGGATATTTCGCATTTTTCACGTGTTTACCCTTTTGCCAGCCTTTGAACCGTAGTTCAAAGCATTCAAGGCGGCAAGATTGCTGGCAAACTTTTTCCGAACCGGTATTTGGTTGCAACGAAATTTATGAATGGTGTGGGATTAAGAATTGGGATGCTGAGATTTAAATGTCAAAAATTATTATGTAATAGTATCTATGTAGTTATGTGGTTTGTGTTTGGGTTTATATGGATATAGGGAAGCTTTTAGCCATTACTTAACATAATCCTTTACAAAGAAAACTGTGTAAAAGCAGGCAGTCTTGTTACACTTATAGTTAACTATAAGTTAATAGTGGATTCTTACCTTAGTTGAATACAAAAGTAAAGCTAGTTTAGATCTTTTTGGTATTTAATGGGTCTTCTGCCACTAGAGATCATTTGGTCTGTCGAATTTTGCCCCACTGGGTTATCAGAAGGCCCGATTGGCATGTAGTACTTCAAAAAAGAGAAATATGAAAGTCGAATCACTTATCCTATGTATTCCTCCTATTAATGTTATAGTTTTAGATGTACTGTCTTGTTGAAGTCATTTACATGAATGATATATTAATCGATCTATCACACCATGATCAATTTGGTTGTGAGTTTTTCAATCTGCGGACATCCAAGTAGATATATAGATAGATAGATTATCATGAGGAAAGCACCCCGACCAGTATACAGCTACTCCATTAGTCCCAGTACCCTGACAAATTCCAGGATGGTACTTGGATTAAGGGAGCGTTGGGATGGTATATCCCAAAAATTTGCTCCTGCTCCTGTGAAACGCATCACATTCCGGTAGTAGCTTGATGTATTTTCTTAAGCTGGAATGTCGTACTACTAATAACCATATTTCGGGCTCCGGCGAAGTCGATCAGCCTCAACCCATTTTGCCATGGAGGCTGAATTTTCCGCCTGTTGTGCCAAAGGCACCTTCTTTACCCATTAGCCATCAGCGTTGAAATAGCCAATCACGATTTTAACATCGTGGTGTTGAAGAACCTCGCTTTGATGCGGATTGTGGCTAGACGTTCATCCACCAGCGATCCCATACCGAATTTGCGCTCCGTTATATGGTCGGTGTAGTAAATGCAACAAGCATCTAATCGTTGTTGTTGTTGTTGTAGCGGTTACTCAGGCCTGCCTGAAATGACAAGCCTAGCCTAATTGTCATCGCAGTCATCTAACGGAAGGCCCAGGATACGAGCTGTTTCGATGGAGTCGGACCAAAGGGAAAGGGGTTTTAGATGAGTAGGGTTAAGGGGGCATGTAGAGGTGATTAGTGATATGCGGGAACTATTTGCATGCAGGACATGTGTTGAGTATGTCAGGGTCTAGTCTGGATAGGTAGGAGTTTAAACTGCTACAGTATCCAGAACGCAGTTGCGCAGGAATCCCTAATCCACAATACAATCCCCACAACAGCTGGCTTTGCGATACACCGGGATTTACTCGGATTTTCGGATCCGACTAAGGGCTGTTATTTCGGCGACGCAGACATGTGGGGATCGGTAAGTTCTGGATCTACTCGTCCAAGTTCTTGGTCCGTCCATCGCATTTCATGGACGGTGGTGATGTCAGCCTTGGCTATGACGAAGGCGTTCACCGGCTGGACAGAGGCACCTTCCTAATTAAGGGACCGGATACTCCAGGTGCATGCCCTTACATCATAATTCTCACCCAGAGTTACCCAGAGTATACTTGGTCTAAGACCGGAAGTCGTGAGCTGGTTTATCCACATGCAAAAAAAATCGTTCCTCGCCACTCCCAAATAAATGGCAGTCAGGAACTGTCCTCACTTACATGACCGCATTCATTCGAAGATATTCTATTGAAAATTAAAGTCGAATTGTTCGAAATATATGAACAGTTGTTTTTAATTTTTAAGAAAACTTCAGCAAAAAATACGAAAATTTAATTACTCACAAGCTATTAATTAAGAAACATTCGAGCCGTCAAATAGTCTGTCTGGCTGTCAAATAGACTTCGGTTTTCTTCGCCAAGCGGAATCTTTTCAGGGCAATATACTTCCAACACATCTACAATACAGTCACCAATGGACTGAGAGGAATTTTTACAATTATTTGGAGATTAATGTAATATAAAGAACGTTTTACTGCCTCTTCTAAATTTTATAACGGCATTTCCCTAAATATTAAAAGCGGTTCTAAATTGACTATAATTTCTTATGCACTTTTTACAACTTCAAAATTAAAGTGTTATGTGATGCAGTTGATGGCCAGTCTTGAGTTACATAACCATACAAATTTATAGCTAAATGAAATATGTCCAGAAAACTATATAATATATATTAAATGCTGAAATGTTGAACAACGAAACGCTTTACTTGGACAAGCGTCAAGAAAATTTCTAACTGTTTCACACGAACACAAACACACACACATACATAGAGTTGACTAATAAAAAGGCAATGGGATGCAGCCACATATTACTCTGGCGTAAATCTGTACTGTGTGAGACATCAAAAATACGCATTGCTGTGGCCATAAAATTTGGAAAAATTACAAAAAAAGCAAAAAAAAAAATTTAGTGAAACATCAACAAGCTTTGAGCAGCTAAAGAACTGAGAATGAAACGGAAAGCAGACATGGACAGCAAGAGGGGCTTAAAGAGCACACACAAGCGCATACATGGGAGCTTGTCTGTGTGTGTGTGTTGGTTAAATATATAGCGCAGAGACTGTGGCATAGCATGTGACAAGCAAGCAAGGTCCAAGGACTTTAACGCGCTCTTAACGAAAGCCACAACAGCAGCAGCAGCAAAAACAACAAACCCATGCTGTAGCGTCTTCCGCTTGCCAGCACTGGGGCAGCTGCTGATATGGCCACTTCTGTGGAAGTAGCATTATTTTTGTTGCTCTTGTTGTTGTTGTTGTTGTGTAGCATTTTCCGTTTGCAATGAAAACTCGCTGCCAAATGTTGCATTTATTTTGTAAGCTTCCGGCGGGGGAATATGATGAACGGAAAGAGTGAGACACACACACAGCGCAGCTTTTTTCTGCTATCAACAAAAAGTAACAGTAAAATCGTGCAGAAAACACACAAACCGGCGCAATATGCTGCAACATTGTACAGAGTAGCCGCATTGCACGCGGGGAGTCACTTTTCGGCCAGCTTGGCATGCATGGCCAATCCAAAAAGTCACTCATACGCACCGTGACACCGACATGCAAGCCGAGCTAGAACATGCGTTGACGCTAATATACGCTATTCACAGCTCTGTGTGTGTATGTGTATGTATGTGTGTGTGCTGAAACATTGTGCATGCAAGTTTGTTTATTTTAGCTAGTACTTTGTTTGTTTGGTGCGCCCGTTTTCAGCGCCAGCTGCCCTAAAACTGCAATGACTTATCATAAACTTTGCAACAAAATATAGTCTTTCAACATATGTATGAATGTGTATGTGTGGTAGTGTATGAAACTGCAAACTTTCTCATGTTGTGAGGCGTGTAGCAGACTGTCGCGCAAGAAATTGCCAACACTTGGAAATTTATTGCATTTGGCGTGCTGCAGCGCAGAAATCGATGAATTTGTTGACAAACTGGCGTGTCAGAACTCTTACATATATAAAAGCGTGTTTATAAAGGAGATCATATTGATCTTGAGTACAAAAAATATTTTTCTGATTAATAGGACTGGCTATGAAAATTTTGAGTGAGAATATTTGATAAGAGAAAGAAGTGTCACCAACTAAGTAGTTTAAAAATGCTCAGAGACAAAAATAAGTTGTCCGGTGGTACATTCCGTCAGAAATCTGGTATTAAAAAAAATTTAAAACTAATTATTTTAATGAAGTTTATTAAGTTATTTACTGAATTATGATATATTTCTGTCGAAGAATTGTTTTGGAAGAAAATTCGTTTAATTTGATGACTATTTGAGAAATAGTTCATTCAATTTAATGGTGTTGGTATAAACAATTATTTCAGTACCAGACATAAGTTATAAGCAATAATCCGATCAGCCATAATAAGTGAGATTTGATAATATTCTCATATAACAGGCTAGAAATCGAAAATAAATCTCGATTCTCTTGCATATGATAATATTTTAACACAAATTAAGCAAAGCATAACTCATTTCCATCTTCTAATATTGGTTTCGATGGAAGATACTCACGATTAAGTTTAATTTATGTATTTAAAAGCTATACACAGTGGAACTTCCATAACTCGAACATCTAGAAGTCGAAGATCTCCATAAATCGAACTTTTGTATTGACGTTTAGAAATCAAATTTCATACAGATGTCCTTCAATAACTCCAACTTAAAATTTACATCTTTTTGAAAAATTAAATGTTGCAATGAATATTTCTATAACTCGAAGTTTTTTTGTGGATTATGGTGATTCGAGTTAGAGAAGTTCCACTATATATACAGAGGTAGTCAAAATTATTTATACATCGGACGTTTTTTTACAAGTTTCACAGAAACAGCTTTGGCTTGTTGTTGTTGTTGACGCAGGGTAACAAAATGCTATGTTGTTGTAAACCTTGATCTATCCCTGAGCGAATGAAGTCAGTTTGGCTAGAATAGCTAGAAATCTGGCGGAGATATAAGCAAATGAACTGAAGACTCGCGGTAGTCAAAAGTATTTACACACAACATGAAATGGATTATATATCCTCTTAGTTTTTAATGATATTTTTTTAATTTTAATGTTTAGTCTAAGTTACTATTCTAAGGCGATAAATTCATAATTGGTTACATTACCATTGGCGTCAATACCAGCCTGCTTTATGGTCCGAATTGATTCAACCCAGTTGTGCGCTAAGTTAACAGTTAATTTAGACCAAATGTCGGTAATTTTGGCGTTTTCGGTTATTATATCAATTGTCCTGTGATATTTAACGAAAGATCAAACATTTTGACTAAAGTTTAGGTCAGGGCTGGGCGGAGGTTAACTTGATTTGCTTCATTTAAAACTTTTGTAGGCAAAGTTCCCTTATGAAATGGAGCATTATCCTGTTGTAAAATGCAGTCAATAGTTGGAAAAGGCCGACGGACCACTAGAATGGCATGGTCATGTGAATTCCTATATATCCGGATGATTTAGGGTCCCTAAATTAGTACCAAATCTTCAAAACAGAAGTAAAGAAAATTTCCAAAAAAAATTTCAAAAAATCAAAATGTGTCTAGCGTCTAAACTGCTTTATTCTTCTTTTCACGTGGTAAATGCATAAAGCGTTTACTAAAGAAGCCCTGGAACTAAAATTTAGCCTCATCTGCCCACGACAGGCTTTAGGATGCAATCAATGGCAAATGAGAGGCATATCGCTTTTTTGGTTTCGGAAATAAAGCTTTTATGGTTTCGGAAGTGGTCAAATTTATGCACAACATAGTTATTTATGTTACTAAATGTCCTTAACAGTGTATCATCATTGACTGTTCATGCAATATGCTCATTCGATGATGCTGCAATATTAACAGGACTAATTGTGGAATTTTGTATGACAGTTCCTACTAATCTTCTGCATTCTCTTTGAGTTATCCCTGGTTTTCGCCCAATTATCTTTAAATTGTCCTTGCAATATTTCGTGTCCTTCTCTTTAATAACATTATAAACATTATTCCATCATATATAAATATATAAATTAAATTTTAACTAACTCCGAAGCCGAAACCGCAGTCTTAAACTTAGTAACAGTCTCCTATCCAGTTATAATCGATTAATTCCTTTGTTTTCGGCATTTTATTTACCAATTTTTATATATTAAAGCTAAGTTAGTTACTTGTGAATGCAATAGAAACCAATCACTACTTTTTCCTAAACTAAAGCCAAGAATAAAGGCTAAATCACCTTGTGTAAATACTTTTAACTACTGCGAGTCTTCAGTTCATTTGCGTATTTCTCCGCCATATTTCTAGCTATTCTTGATAAACCGACTTTATTGGCTCAGGAATAGATCAAGGTTTACAACAACATAGCATTTTTTTACCCTGAGACAACAACAACCAAAGCCAAAGCTTTTTCTGTGAAACTTGTAAAAAAACGTCCGATGTGTAAATAATTTGACTACCTCTGTATATATAATTCGATTAACGACAGCAACTATTAACTCTTAAGGGGTTATTTATGTTGCGGTGCGGGGAAAATGGGGCGAATTTTGATTTTCTGTAGAGAAGATATAGCCATATTTTTATTGAGTACTTGGTATACATCTTGCTTAGTACCATATCTAATATGTAAAATCAGCTGAAGAACATAACAAAATACTAATAATTGTTAAAGACATGACATTCTACGCAAAACGCGTTTTAATTAAGAGGCGTGACCACGATTCCAGTCCATCAGCTCAATTGAAGCAAATTTCGTTGGTATGGGGACTTGTGGTTTGCTTAAACGATTCATTGAAATGAGAAGTAAAACTTCTTCAAACGGTGAGGATTTTCTCAAAAAGACTACCTTTTTTACTTTTTATGAAATGTATTGAAAAATGCATAACATTGATATGAAATTTTAAGCAATAGAAAGAATTTGTTAAAAGACACGGCAAATAAATTACGAACAATTTGGAAAAAGATAATTGAAATCGGTTAAAAACTCTTTCGGCAATCCAAGTCACCGCAACGACGCTTTCGATTACGAAATAATCGCGTTTAAAGTATCAATTATACTTTTGCCTAGGGTAGCGGTGCAAGAAGCAAGATGCAAAACGCTATAACTTCGCTTATACTGCTTAATCTCAATAAAAATCTGAGATAACATTCTTAAGAACCTCTACATTAAGATTAAAGAATAAAAAAACGATTTGTGTGATCAAATTCAACATATACAGTCATATGCATTTGATTAAACGCACTTGAATTTTTTGAAATTTTTCCTGTTATAAGTAATGTACAACTAAGAAATGTATACGATGATATTCTAAGTGATCGCAGTGAACGAAAAGCTGAGCTTGCATGATAAAGACCGAATTCGTGACGAAGCCACCAAAAATTGGTGGACATGTGCACAAATACAAAATATATTATGTCTTCCTGTGACCAAACGCAAGGTGTGGCGTCATATTTTCAGACGAGAAAAAATTCAATCTTGACGGTCCTGTTGATACCATCAAAAAGCAATAAATATTAATGAAAGATTGAAAATTTAAAATAATAACAAACATTAAAGTGCGTTTAATAAAATGTCTTTGACTGTATAACCCCTTAAACAGCTACTATAGTTCGAACTCGTAGGAAAATATTCGATTTTTTTCAATCGTTCGTAGTGTTTAAGCCGTACTCAGTTTAAATGGTTTCTTAAATGCATATTGGTTACAATACAATACCACCGTATTATTTTGAAGTGAAGATTTTTTTTCACCTTCATAACAATTGAACGAAGCCATTTTTGGATGAGTCAACTCTTAGGTAGTTCAAGAGATATTGTATAGAAACGTTTTATAGAATTTCGTATAGACTTCAGGTGTTACTAGCGGTTCATAATTGAAGTGAAATAAATGTATCGTTGTAACACGAACATTTTGTTTTTGAATACAAATCTTTCTCTCTTTAAATTAAATTGTATGGATACTTGGTTGATATCCCTATTTAAGTTTTGATTGAAATAAAGCGGTTGCCTGATTTTTTGAAATATTTGTAAAAAGAGAAAAAGGTTTAAAAAAATAGTTCATACATGTTTAGCCTTTTATGATTCAATCGAATAATTCACCGAATAGAAGTCGAACAACCAACGTACTCGACTAAGACTATCTTTGGACTGTGTTGGTGAGGAAAGAAATAATCGATTCCACAAGTCGTACAAGTCACTGACTATAAACCGCAAGAAATAAACCTTAAATTTTGAGAAGCTTATTGGGAGTTGCTTTATGTTAATTCGAAATACCATTATGGTCATTTTAAAGCATCAATAAGTTAACTTAATTTGGTTTCGAAACTCAGAACTCTTTCAATCTATTTTACTAAGTCATTTGGTACAGCTGACGTCGCCAAGCTTAAGTTCAAACAAAATGAACGGGACTTTTGCCTGAGAAAAGTAGATGCGAGTAAAAACTAGCACAAGAACAGTTAGTTCCGCACATATGAGCGCTTGAATTTATTCACTAGCATATAACTGCAATTGTCGCAATGCGTGCCGTTTGCAACTGAGCCACTTTAACTGCGCAAACAAATGTGGTGGCAGCAGCTGCCATCTACAACAAACATGCAAACATACATATGCGACAAATTAGTTGGGGACGGGAGAGGTGAGAGTGTGTGCATGGCTTTTACGACTTGCAACAACAAAAATAATATCAAACGCCCAGCTGGCAAATTATAGGCGTTGCAGCCAAACTCTAATCGCTTTCGCCATACGCATTGAGCACACCATCGACCACCGACGACCAACCGAGACCATTCAACACTCGGTCTTTGTCTACTTCTAAGTGCTATTTAGTTATACAGCCACATTAGAAGTTTTCCTTTAACTTGCGGTTGGGGCTAAACTTTAGTGCGTTTGTTCGAGTGCTCGCAATTTGGTCAAATGCTAAATTGGCCATACAAATGACGCACATACATACATACATACATATACAGTTACGAGTTTGGCATGATAGTTGGTTGTATAGTTAAAGCCTTAGTCAAGGTTAAGATGCAACTAAGCTACGACGCCATTCGCCAAAATGCTTGCAAATATGTATATAATTGTAATGGCTTAGCTCGTCGCTCGCCGCCGCTGATGAGGAGACGCTGTCTTGGATTTGATCTCATTGATGTGCTTAATGGTGGCGTTCATGGTGGTGTCAGTCTTGGTGTTGGTGGTTGTTTGGCCACAATGTCGGTGGCTTTTGTTTGCGGACATACAAATTAATTGAGGGAAACGATTACTGGCACAAATTGTGTGTGTGGTATTTGGGGAACAAACTGTGTGCACGGTGCTGCCATCTTAATGGTGAATAATATTATTGTTTTTGTTGTGATCTGTGTCTTGACAAACTACTTAAGGGAGTGAGAGTCGCAAAAAGAATGCATCTGCTCGCATGTGACATCTGTGCCTCATTGCCGGTAGTTGTGCTAAATTTCTTGGATATCTTTTATGTTGGACTAATTATTTTTATTGCTAATACACACTCAGATATACTATATATATACACACATGCGGAATATTATGGCAGTAGTAAAATTGCTAGACGAAAAAATTAAGATAAATAGATGATAGTATTTTTTGTAGGTAGGGGTCGGCATGGCGATATGTGGAGTAGGGCTGAGGAGGTATCAAAATGGCGGTGTCTGATATAAATCTCGAACCCACAAAGCATATATGGCAAGTAAATAACGTTTGATTTTTTAGAGGTGTGGTTTTCAATTAGGAACTACTTTTTTTCGTAGCTCGTCACTTTGGCTGCTGTTATGTTAGGTTAGGTCGAGCAGTGGATCTTCGCATCTACAGAGAATCTCACTTAGACAACTTCGACTGTCAATTGTCACACCCAAAGACTCCTAACGGTTCGCCAAGACCCTCATGATTCGAAAAAGCGCTTGGACTCTGTTAAAAAGTTCTTAAGTTGGCTAATTTCGATCCCTGTCACTTCGCTGGGTTCGCCGAAGCTGTGCCTACTGAGGTGTTTTAAACTTAGTCTGGCGAATGCTGGATATTGCAAGAGGAAGTGCTTGGATGATTCCTCTTTGTCTTCCTCTAAGCAATTTTGGCAACTAGCCTTTGGCTTGATTCCTAATCTCTCCGCATTTGTGCCTATTGGACAGTGGCCAGTAAGTACTCCAATGATTGCGGCGAGATGAGCCTTCCTAAGCGACAGCAGCCGGAAAGACCGTTTTCGGTCCACCGCGGGCCAAAAGAACTTCGCTGGATGCACAGTTGCTGGTTGTTTTCCAGCGTTTGGCGAGCTCATTCGAAGTTAGTGTGTCCAGCGCTTTAGCGCAAGTCGACCACGGACTACCCACCCGCTTTCACTAAGACGTCAATGTTGCTCGGGTATCCTCACTTGCAGTTTCCAGCGACAACGCGGTGACCGGGTGCCGAAAAAAGTCGAATTGCAAAGTAGTTCGAAGCCACTGATAAGAATGTTAGACACTACTTAACCGGCTTAGAGCGTACTGTCTTCGAATTCAAAGCCAGTATTGCCGCTCAGCTGTCGGAGAAAATACACAAGTAGGACGCATTTTGATGTCCGAAGTAGGACGCATTTCGGCGCAGTTTTTCTACTACTACCTTAATGACAGCAACCTCTGACTGAAAGACGCTGCACATGTTTAATAATGTTGTTTCACATGTCTAAAAAAACACCCTCTATAAGTCTATTATCTCATAGTTTTTTTTATATCAATTCTATACCACTTTCAACACCAGCTACCGTCCAGAACTTTAGAATCTTTGTGAATCCCGTTTAACCCATTAAGGACAGAACGCTTAAAATTTACATAAAACTTTGAAATTTGTAGGATATACTAATTTTGAGCTGCTAAATTAAAATCCGAAAAGAAAAAAAACTAAATGCTCACAGGGGGCGTGCCAGGAGCCTGTGACGTATACGTCACGTTGGTCCTCATACCTTTTTATTTTGTATTTTACATTTCACTTAAATAAAAAAGGAAAATTCATATTTCGAGATTAAGTAAGGAAGAATAAAAAATTTAGTAAAGATTAGTTAACATTTATAAAATGACACACATCGTTATGCACACTGTATTGCAATTATGACCTTGCCAACGTCGACGTTTATTACCAGGAACTACCTCCACAAAGTGATCGATGCCATCGTATCTTTCGTTCGCACATTCAGCTTCATTTTTCGGTCTTCGAAAACCTCCAGGTGGCTTTCTAACACCAAGATTACCACAATAGTGTCTGGAAATTGCTCGACGAAAATCAATTTTCGTCATGCCTGAATCGCTTTTCCGATGCAGAATCCAACCATTTTGAATTGAAACGTCTATAAGCCACGTAAATATAGACCACCACCATTTTTTGCCCCTAGCGGCAATTCTGTAAACATTTACGTTCTAATCCATTCGATCTGTACCTCCCATTGATGCATTGTACATGGCGTCCGCATATGGCCGGGGGACGTCGATTTTTCGGCGTTGTTATCGTGAATTTCGACAGATCTTGGACACAGGATTTTTTCCGTAAATCGTTGAAGCTACAGTAACAACAGAGTTGTCAGTCCATTTGGTTATGTATATTTCTGCACCTTCCAGTTTTATGCTCTCTATGTGTCCACGTTGTTTCTTTTTTAGAGCCTTTTTATCAGGTAAAGGGCAAGACCTAGGAATCATAATTCCTCGCATTGTTCCAGTGCCATCGTAGCCCCGCTCTTTCAAACCGAGCAAGACACAAACTAAATTAAATAAATTATCAAAATATATGCAATAGGGCAATTGCCTTTTTTCGTCATTTAGATCACCAAGCATGGAAAACAATGGCGCAGGGTTCTTTCCATATATTTTTGGATATTCTTCTGGTATACATGGATTAATGCCTTGGTACATCTAAAAATTTGCAAGGTATCGTTGGGACGTATTGAGACACCACATCTTGTATCCAAAACGCAACGGTTTTCCCCTAATAAACAATCAGTTTTACCCTAATAAATCAATATATTGACTACCAGGGTATTTGGACCAACGTAACGTGTACGTCACAGCAATAAAAAACTTAATCAGACACTAGTAAAACACAATAACTTGTAAGTTTTTATTTCGCACTATTTGTCTACACATATTTTTTAGTAATACTACATATATACATAATTCTTTTTTAGTTGCACGCAAGTAAAAAATATATAATCGAAATTTTTCTTGTTTTCTTGTTTTCGATATACACATAAAACCAAACTAACGCCAAAGCATATATTCACAAGCAAAACTTAATTGCAACTGACGCAAACTTGATAGTACCGCTTAAGAAGAGATTATGTTGCATTTTAAATTAAATTTTCATTACCCATTTTTTTTACGGCAAATAAAGAAGGGCTATGCTGTCGTGACGGCTACGTCACATTGGTCCTGAATGGGTTAAGTATATGAGCGTTCATTACCTTCAAAGCATTTCTTTTCTATCAGTTTCCATTTCAATTTACTCCTAAAGTCTTACATATATTTGCATACAATTTTTCCCAACCATTTCTGCCGCTGTCACTCCTCGTGTATGCACCTATTTTAGCTCCTCACCAAAGCAACCAACCAAAAATGGAAAACTGAACAACTTCTGCTCGTTTTGGTGCTCGAATGAGCGTGAATGGAGTTGGGTGTGTGTATGTGGTGTAGAGTATACAGCTCCAACAACAAAGGCAGCTATATTTAGGGCTTAGAATATAGTGAAAAGCGCAGCAACACCGTTAGCTTGTGGTTGCTGCCGTGTTCTGTGCTTGAGACCGGTTGCTGTTGTTCGTATTGGTGCAACGTTGGCAACGTTTACTTGCGCCAGCTTTGGAGTGCCGGTTGTCTTGTTCGCCAACGACACGCTTTGTATTCGACTGTGCTGCTTCAGAGCTTATTTGCATCAAGCTCATTGTTCTTGTTTATTTATTATAGTTAATTTAGTGGCAGATATTTTAGTATTTTGCAAAATAATATTATTTTTTTTTAATTTCGTGATAATTTATAGACCCTCATTATGAATTTTTTTTATTTCAAAATTAAAAATTTTTTATTTCCAAAATAAGTACAACTCTGTTTGTACTACGAATACATACAAAATAAACACATAACGGTAACATGTTGTTGATGATGATTTGAAAATTCTGCTGATTTCTACCTTCGCCACATTTCGGTTTGTTTTTCTTTTTGACATTCGCTATAACATTTCATTCGCCGCAGAAAAATTATGACAACTTGCTGGAAAAGCTGCTGAATAGGTAAACCGTAACTAGAGCGTACAACCGTTAGATGCGATCTGCAAAAGCCACTACACTAACAGCTGCAACAGCAACAACCGCCAACCACGTTGGTTGGTCAACAACATTGGTCATTGGCCATAACGTTGACCCGCTTCGTTTTTATTACACCTCCGTGTTCGTGTGAATATTCGCTGTGTGTTGTTATTATTATTGTTGTTGTGCAAGCACGTTCGCGTTGTTTTCACTCCAAAAAAGGCAAAAAAAAAAAATAAGAGAAACAATTGGTAGCAAACATCTGTTCATGCGAAGTTAGTAGTTCAGACCAACCAAAAACAAAACAAAACATTAGAGAGAAACAGTTATTTGCTCCTACTCGTCTATGGTTTTTACATGGCCACAATCAGGTAGATGACACCGGTTAACAAAGTTCGTTGTTGACAAATGCAAAGATGGTTACACAGATTAGCAGCAGCAGGAATAGTCAGTGGTGGACGTTGTGGTGGGTAGGAGGAGTGCTAGTGGTCCATACGAGTATGTGTAACCATCGTCACGGGTAACGAACTTTGTGGACATTCGTCATGTGCGTATGTGATATTTGTTTGTATGTGCAGTTTGTTGAATATTTAAAAATGCGGGATTTGATTCCTTAAATTTAATATTTGTTTAAAATAGTTCATGGGTTCTTCATTACATTGCATTATAGTTGAGTTATTTAATTTTCCGAAAGTTAACTACAGGCTAAACGAAACCGAAGACGATGTTTTTGAACCTGACAATCTCGAAAATTTCTAGAATAGCGAGGCTGCAAGTTTCCTATCATGCTTGAAGTCACCGTCACCGTACGGAAATGAACCCGACTGATCTCGAACTCTGTAACTCAGAGGTTTCAAGCCATAATGTGTCTTTAAATAATTTTCTGGACATTTTGGCACATATTTGAATAGATCACGTCTTGAGAAAGAATCCAGACAACATCATGATAAACATAGATCCTTTTACTCAAATATTGTGAGCGCGGGCCATCAGATTAGATTTGGAAGTAGAGAATTGTAAATAATGACGAAATTTTGATTTCGAAGTTTTGAATAAGATGTCCTGCTGAAATCCGATTACAAGACGGATTTTCAAAGTTTCCAATGGCGAAAAAAGAACAAATTACAGTCCGTAGAAGGGTAATATATTCCGAATTTGATTACCCCAATTGAGATTCTTCGGTCTACCTGTAATCGAAATCCCAATCAAATTTATTTATTATATCTGAATTTAGCTGTGATGGTTCCTGTCCTGGCCTTCAACTCAAAGTTTTTTAGATACGGTGCTCAGTAGTTAGATTCAGATATAGCTGCTAAACTCAGATAATTTTTTGTGTATCCTGGCGCTCGGCAAGGTGGACAAACCTTAGTCCATTTTCGGAAGATTTGATATGGACCCTGCATCCTCTCAGAATCTTTATGTCTACACGGGATTTATGTCTACAAAAAATGAGGGTCCAAATTGCTTGAGGGATACAAGGTTTTGCTCGCAACTACTTTGGTTTAAAGACTTTATATCCATCTTGATCTCTGAGAAACTTCCAAAATTGTTATACTCTCGCAACAAATGTTGCTAAAGAGAGTATTATAGTTTGTTCACATAACGGTTGTTTGTAACACCCAAAACTAAACGAGTTACATATAGGGTTATATATATATCAAAATGATCAGGGTGCCAAGTAAAGTTCAAATCCGGATGTCTGTCTGTCCGTCCGTCTGTACGTCCGTCCGTGCAAGCTGTAACTTGAATAAAAATTGAAATATCTTGATGAAACTTGGAAGATGTATTTCTTGACTCCATAAGAAAGTTAAGTTCGAAAATGGGCGTAATCGAACCACTGCCCACAAAATGGCGAAAACCGAAAACACATAAAGTGCCATAACTAAGCCATAAATAAAGCTATGGAAATTTGGTACAAGGGATCGTACTATGATTTGGCATATTTGGATGTAATTTTTTCGGGGAAGTGGGCGTTGGCCCCGCCTACTAAGTTTTTTGTACATATCTTGTGAACTACAAAAGCTTTGATATAGCTTTCTAGAGTCGTTTCTTTTCGGTACTACCTTATTCAGATCAATGAAGCTGCACTCCAAATGGTATACAAAATTTTAAATAGGCGTGGTTCCGCCCAATGATATGTTGTGAAAATAGTCCAAATCGGATCACAACCACGCCTACTTCCAATATACCAGAACTTAGAAGTCAATCTGAATCGTTTATTTTACAATATATAAAGTAAGCACCAGTGAAGATATTGGGACAGAACTCTGCAAACATACTGCATTGAAAGAAAAATCGTCGAAATCGGTCCATAAGTTTTATGAGGACCTTGGTGCTTCTAACAAATTTTTACCGAAAATATAGGTAAGTCTCTCAGATATTTAGAAGAAATTCAGAGGGAACATATTTCTTCTAATAATATGTCCTCGTGCGAAAAATGAGTGAAATCGGGTCATAACTTCCCTTATCTCCCATATATTTAATATTAGGGTTTTCAAATTTTCAATGGACTTTAAACCATATATATGCCGAATACATGGGTCAAATTGTGTGTTATATTAATAAAATTAAATAAATAAATTACGAGAGTATAAAATGTTCGGTGACACCCGAACTTTGCCCTTCCTTACTTGTTTCTTTTCTTTTTTGATTGTTTTGATTATGAAGCTTCTACTGCATATGAAGCTATATACATAGATACATACTAAAAACTCTGCGTGATATTTTCAAAAGCTTTCTGCATATTTAGAGGTCGTTTTTCTGCAAACCATTCCCACATGATGCCTAATCTCCATTAAAAGGATTTTGATCATTGAGCAGTTCCCATTAAAGGCGATTTCATCTGATCTAGTGTGATTTGAAAAGTTTCCTCTCTCTCATTGAGTAGCTAATCTTAACCTAACTTCAATAACCAATCCACTTATCCATTAGATGAACTTAAAGCCCTACCGTTGTCTCAAACGAATTACCAAAGTGATTCTCTACTTTTCTCCACACTCCTGAATTAAACGCAATTCACGTACAATTTACTCTATTTTATTTGTGGAATATTATTCCATTTGTTTATTACAAATTTCAGTTTGAATTAAGAGATTAAAAGTTTTTTATCTCACGCTTCGTACGCGTTCGTGTCTGGTAACTACTGTGTCGTGCATTGTGGCTAGAAGAAACTTCAGTGTAATCTCTCTTAAGCACCAATATTTCCCGCATTCATTGTTGCAATCATTTCGACAATTATCGTTGATTTTCCTGCTAAATTCTCATAATTCCAAGCGGCAAAAGCGCAGTAAACGGTCGCCCGGCCATCCAGCGCATCACAGCGCACAGCACGGCACAGCTCAGCACAGCATGCATGCGCGCAATCAATGTCAGAGCGAGTAATCATCAACAACAGAGTCATAAGCACATTTAGTGCAGCGCCGAAGAACCCATTCACCCAACCAAAGGAGCAAAAGATTTGCCCAACACACACACTTACATACTTTGCTAATGCTTGAAGTGCTCATGTTTGTTTGTACGTGTGTTGGTGTGTGTGTGTGTTAGTTACAACATAATCGCTTAAAAATCTTTAACTTCCGCCGGAACAGCTGCTAACTGCTGCGCTCAATTGCTGACCCCAAAAGCTCGCGCTGTTCGCCATCGTTTTTGGCTATTCGTTGCAGCCGTTAGCCAGCCAGCAGCGCCCGCCATTATTATTTCTGCTGCTACTCATTGTTTTAGTAGTTGTTGTTGTTGTTGGTGTTTGTGTGTGCCGTTGCATTAGCGTTCTTTGGTTGCGGCGCTTCGAAGGCGTCTCATTTTACTCCATAATCATTATCATTTCGCTTTATCTTTAACGTTTTATTATCACTGCTTGGCTATGCTTCTATTTATTGTTTGCTGCTTTCTCTTATTTTATCGCTTCTTCTTTATTGTCGTTCTCCATTTTTTGTTTTTGTTTGAGTGAAACCAAGACAAGCATAGGTTTTGCGCACTTTTACCGCTCAATTTTAAGTTGTCCTTAGTTGAAGCTTCTTAAAAAAGCAATTTTTCTAAGCGTAAGAAAAAGTGTCAAAGGCAGCAAGGTGGCTAGTAAAATGCTCTGCAATTGTAACTGTACATACATATGTATACTTAAGCAAGCTTCGGTGTGCACTTGAATTCCTACGCATGTGTCTTTTAAATGATCATTAAATTGGATTTTTAGTGCGAATCGTAAAAAATCCAGAGTACCCTCCTACAAAACACAGGCGAAATACACTGGTGGCATCGCCTTAGAGCTCAGTGTACTTTGGCAGAGGAACTGCACAAACTTACAAACATATGTAGGTATGTGTTATCAAAAAGGGGGGCTCTGCCTGTAAACAATAAAAATTTGGACGTTCTGTTATCAACAGCATGCATCTATTAAACGAAGCTCTTCATATGGATATGATTGGCGTGGACGAACACAAGGAACACAACTCCTTCGAATCCCTTCAGAATATCTGAGAGATTTACAGATATTTCCAAAAAAAAATATTACGGCAAACATTGAGGTCCTTATTTTCGATATCTGGGGCCTTGAAAAGTTATGGTCCAATCATAAGCGCTATTCGACACTAGAAATAAAGTTTTAGTGCAAAGTTTTGTTCCCATATCTTCACTGGTGTTTAACTTATATAGTTGAACGAATCAGTTAGACTCCAAAATTGTGGTACATGGGAAGTAGGCGTGGTTATGAGGGTTCGTAACGAATTTCATTGAAATTGGTCGAGTAGTTTCTGAGATATAGTTTTTGGTCCATAAGTGGGCGGAGCTACGCTTATTTAAAATTTTGTATACAAATTTGTGTGAAGCGTTTCTGTACCATTTTTACCATGACATTTAAGGTTTAGTGTTATTAAACCATTTTTAGTAGTTTGCAAGATAACCTTTGTTTGGGAGGTAGGCGTGGTTCTACTCCGATTTCAACCATTTTTAGACTGTATAAGGAAATGGACAAAGGAAATTACCCTATCGAGTTTGGTTGATATAGTTTTAGTAGTTTGGGAGACATGTACAAAAAACTAAGTGGTGGGCGGGGCCACGCCCACTTTCCCAAAAATTACACCCCTTTTTAGTGCAATTCTTTGTACGAAGTTTCATTTATTTATAGATTAGTTGTGGCACTTTATATTTTTTTCGGTTTTAAACTTAAGGTTAGGTTAGGTTGGTCTGGTAGGCCTGCAGGCCACGCATAGACCAGTTATGGTACTTAGCGATACCAGAAGCAGTCCTGTCACGTATACCTGTAGTCATCTGATAGGATGCCAGCGCTTAAGCGAATTTTAAGAGATGATGAAGCCTCACTAATGATATCTCCTCCAACTTATCGTACTAGATACCTGAAACATTGTCTTGCACGCACAAGAGATGGTCCAATGTTTCCTTGGTGCCCCGCTCCTGACACTTTCTGCATTCCTCCCGATCTGACAGCCCCATCTTATAGGCATTCGCCGCTACTAGGCTGTGACCAGTAAGAATGCCAACCATGGTCCTAAAGCCTTTAAAGTCGTTTTACACCCAGGTAGATCGTTCCAGCGAGATTTGAGTTTTCTTGCCGTCGTAGAGAATGTGCATGGGTTTACCGATGTTGAACATGTTTCCGGGTGACAGCTGTACACCACTTTTGGCAATCCCGTCTACGATTTCGTTGCCCTCGATGCCTTTATGGCCTGGCACCCAGAAGAAGTGTAGCCTCATATTCCTGGCGACTCTCTCCACTGCTACCCAAGACACTTTTGGCTGATATTCGAAACGAGGTTACTGCCTTGATTTCTGCTTGACTGTCTACATAGACATTAATTTTAGAGTATTGGGTTTATGCGCTAGAGCCTAGCTCTGCTGCCTTCCCAATTGCAAAGACCTCTTCTTGAAATATACTGCAGTGGTTCGGCAGTTTAAACGGTTGTTTCATGCCTAATTCCGGACGGTAAGTCCCTACTCCCACTCTTTACCAGTTGTAGAATGGGTCCAGATAGTCGGTGCCTGTCAGACTGCCCTTAGCAACCGAGCTGTGCCGAAGGATCTATATGTAAATTCACCTATTGCCATCAGTCGTCCCGCCGATTTCGCTGCACAATTTTCGGCAAAAAGATCTATAGGTGGCAGGTTTACTATTTGTTCTATAGCAGCCGTTGGGGTGGTACTTAGGGCCCCCGTTATACATAGCGCTGCAAGTCGCTGAACCTTTTCCATCGGCTTCCGATACGTAGATTTCCTTGTACCCGTCCAACACACCAGAACACCGTAAACTTTATTGTTAAACTTAAACTTAAACTTAAACATAAACATAAACTTAAACTTAAACTTAAACTTAAACTTAAACTTAAACTTAAACTTAAACTTAAACTTAAACTTAAACTTAAACTTAAACTTAAACTTAAACTTAAACTTAAACTTAAACTTAAACTTAAACTTAAACTTAAACTTAAACTTAAACTTAAACTTAAACTTAAACTTAAACTTAAACTTAAACTTAAACTTATACTTAAACTTAAACTTAAACTTAAACTTAAAATTAAACTTAAACTTAAACTTAAACTTAAACATAAACATAAACTTAAACTTAAACTTAAACTTAAACTTAAACTTAAACTTAAACTTAAACTTAAACTTAAACTTAAACTTAAACATAAACATAAACTTAAACTTAAACTTAAACTTAAACTTAAACTTAAACTTAAACTTAAACTTAAACTTAAACTTAAACTTAAACTTAAACTTAAACTTAAACTTAAACTTAAACTTAAACTTAAACTTAAACTTAAACTTAAACTTAAACTTAAACTTAAACTTAAACTTAAACTTAAACTTAAACTTAAACTTAAACTTAAACTTAAACTTAAACTTAAACTTAAACTTAAACTTAAACTTAAACTTAAACTTAAACTTAAACTTAAACTTAAACTTAAACTTAAACTTAAACTTAAACTTAAACTTAAACTAAAATTAAAAGTATACATAAGTTTGGACTTAAATTAAGAAGTACACAAAAACGTAGTCGTAAACTTAAACTTAAAGTATATATAAACTTAAACATAAACTTAGATTTTACTTAATCTTAAAAAAAACTTAAATTTTAATACGTTTTCTCTGACCTATCGTCCCAAAAAGAAAATTTGAGTTATAATTTTCTTTAATGTGAACAACATTGCAGCAATAATCAACAGCTCAACTTATATTCTGCGCATTTTGCTTCAGCATACTCTCTTTCATATCCTTTATATATACTCCCGTGACACACAAATAAGTAAATACACAAAAAATTAAGCGATTACACAATCCCTCTCTTACATGTTTGCCTTGGAAATCGTGTGCCGTTAATGTCCATTTATGCGACGAAATGTGAAGCAAAAAATACTGTCACTGCAGCTAATTCAAACTTTTCGCATGCATCACTTAACAACAGACAAGTGTGCAATTGTACAACTTTCGCACACAACTTAGTCAGCGCACAGTCTAGTCAAAGTGCTAGACTTAGAGAGCCAACAACAAATGGCGCAGTAGAAGAAAGTATGGGGAAAAAGCAGCGAAGCCAATTTGACACCATTACAAATAAAATGCGGTGAATAAGACTAAAAGAAATGCCGGCGCATAAAAACGAAACCTTAAACTCGAGCGAACAACTTAAAACTGTTCAACATGTCGTATGAGCGACGTAAATTCGCCCGAAAGTCAGAAGCCACACGCCAATACAGCGACACACGCACACACATACAAATGAATTATTGTGAATGGTCAGTGTTTGGCTGGCAAAAAAAGTCGGAAAAATGCAGTGGAACTGCGAAAAAGTATGCAACTTTTCGATTGTGTCGCAAACAATAAAGTTGAAAATCCTTTGAGCGCGCCGCAAAAGCAGCAGCAGCAAACATTCAACATTCAACAACAGAAGGAAGCTGTTGCGACAACAGCAGGAACTGTAGCAGCAGTGGAAGCTGCAAAGTTTTGGCGTTACGCTAAAGTTTGCTTAAACGCAATGGAAGCAAAAAAATTTGCCATATAAATATTAATGTTTATATACTTGATATACAAGGCTGTTGAGTTTTATACAAATTTTTGTAGGAAATGTTTAAAGAATAATGTTGGAAGAATAGTGAATTTATATATTTGTATGTGATGCCTTTTGAAATTAGAGTTCGCAGTAAATCAATAATCACACACTCAAAATTTTGCACTCAATATTCGCTCAATTCTTAGAAGATACTCCTGAAGATATTTTTTGCACATTAGTGGTTTCTCATGTGGTTTTAGTAGACAAAGAAATTTTCGTTTTTGAAAAGAAAAAAAATATTACACAGTTGACCACATTACTGTTGTCGCCTTTAAAATAGTCTTCGTTTGATATTACTTAGTTATGCCAGCGCCTCTTCAAATAACCGAAACACTACTCAAATTTGATTTTTGGGATAGCCTTTGGGTTTTTCAGCGATAAAAGGGCGACCTTTTAAGTTCTCTTTACTTTTGGAAATAGAAAAAAATCACACGCAGTCATATTTGGCGAATATAGAGGCTGGTGCATCGTTACAGTATTGTTTATGGCCAAGTATTCACGAACAAGCAACGAAGTGTGAACTACTAGAACAAACAAGAATCGTCAAACTCTTGAAAACATATCCTTAATTACTGCTTGCTTTAGCAATGAATACAGCTGAAAATTTTATCTTACATCAATCAATATAATAAGAACAATTTTACAATTGGATTCTCCAAACCCGTAAAATTTTACATTTTACAATTCCCGTTATTTTTTGAACACAACACGTACACCAATAATTCAACTTTCGATGCACCGAAATCAGTTCCAGTATTCATCGTATTCGGGTAGCAGAAGTCATACAGAAATCTTTGCGACAACTTCGCAAGAATAGAGTATTATAAGAGGAAAAGTAAAGATGATTTTACAATTTCGTTCCTTCCTGAGCTTCCAAAAGAACATTGGCTCATAAGTAATCCCATTTGGGTATGCCAACTTCGAAGTTTCTGCATTAGGTCTCTTTTGGCATCCAGTCGCAAAATTAAACTTTATTTATTAGATTTCAGTTGCACCGATTTCTTTCCATTGGCCATTTTCCTGAGGTTCGTGAACAGCAAAATCTCACTGAATGGTGGTTTCATTTAGTGCATAGTTAATTCCAGTGGCGATCTCATAATGAAATTGTGCGTTACTTGGGGTCTGCATACTTTTGTAGAATGATTAACATCATCAGCTTATTGCACTCGGAGAGCATTCAAGATGGTGTTATCAGCTAATTATCTTTTTTGTTAAGATTGGATCTCCAATACCTGAGGACTTACATGATATAATATGAGATATGAGAGAACTAATTAAATATAAGAGATTTGACAGATTGATGATATGTTCCCAAACTAATGTGCTTGAAAATACTCTGAACTCGCATATATTTTGGAATACAAACAGGTGTTTTCATAGATAGATTTCATACAACCCAACAACGAGTCGAAATTATTAAAATTTACTACAGAAATTCAGAGTCAGTGACCTCAACTTAAGAGCATTACGTCCAATGTATGGTCGGCTCATTTCTGACTGAATGGCTTTGTCAATAAGCAAAATATGCGTTATTGGTCAGGAAGCAATCCACACGTACTTCATGACTCACTTTGGCATCCCGAAAAAATTAGGGTTTGTTGCGGTTTATGGGGCGGCGGCGTCAATGAGTCATACTTCTTCCGTGATGATCAAGATCTGTACATCACTGTGAATTGGAATCGTTACCGCTCAATGATAACCGACTATTTTTTGGACGAATTGGATGATATGGACATGGACAATACGTGATTCCAACATGACAGTGCCACACAGCGAATGTCACAATCGATTTATTAAAACCCAAGTGTTATCTCACAAAATGACCCAGTCAATTGACAAGAAATCGAGTTCCAAACATAACGGCATCGGATATACTTCCACAGGAATAAAGAATTTCATTGATATCCTGCTTTGTACTACTCTCGCAACAAATGTTGCTAAAGAGAGTATTATAGTTTTGTTCACATAACGGTTGTTTGTAACACCCAAAACTAAACGAGTTAGATATAGGGTTATATATACCAAAGTGATCAGGGTGAAGAGTGGAGTTCAAATCCGAATGTCTGTCTGTCCGTCCGTCCGTCCGTCCGTCTGTGCAAGCTGTAACTTGAGTAAAAATTAAGATATCTTGATGAAACTTGGCACACTTATTTCTTGGCACCATAGGAAGGTTGAAAATGAGCAAAATCGGACCACTGCCACGCCCACAAAATGGCGAAAATCGAAAACACATAAAGTGCCATAACTAAGCCATAAATAAAGCTCTTCTTCTTCTTAACTGGCGTAGAAACCGCTTACGCGGTTATAGCCGAGTCCACAACAGTGCGCCACGCATCTCTCCTTTTGGCGGTTTGGCGCCAATTGGTAATACCAAGTGAAGACAGGTCCTTCTCCACCTGGTCCTTCCACCGGAGTGGAGGTCTCCCTCTTCCTCGGCTTCCACCAGCGGGTACTGCATCGAAAACTTTCAGAGCTGGGGCACTTTCATCCATTCGAACAACATGACCCAGCCAGCGTAGCCGCTGTCTTTTTATTCGCTGGACTATGTCTATGTCGTCGAAAAACACATACAGCTCATCATTCCATCTTCTGCGGTATTCGCCGTTGCCAATGTTTAAGGGACCATAAATCTTCCGCAAAACCTTTCTCTCGAAAACTCCTAGTGCCGTCTCATCGGATGTTGACACCGTCCACGCTTCTGCACCATAAAGTAGGACGGGAATGATGAGGGACTTGTAGAGTTTAGTTTTTGTTCGTCGAGAGAGGACTTTACTTTTCAATTGCCTACTCAGTCCATAGTAGCACCTGTTGGCAAGAGTGATTCTGCGTTGGATTTCAAGGCTGACATTATTATCGGTGTTAATGTTGGTTCCTAGGTATACGAAATTATCTACAACTTCAAAGTCATGACTGTCAACAGTGACGTGGGAGCCAAGACGCGAATGCGCTGACTGTTTGTTTGATGACAGGAGACATTTCGTCTTGTCCTCGTTCACCACCAGACCCATTCGCTTCGCTTCCTTATCCAGGCGGGAAAAAGCAGAACTAACGGCGCGGGTGTTGTTTCCAATGATATCGATATCATCGGCGTACGCCAGTAGCTGTACACTCTTGTAGAAGATTGTACCTTCTCGGTTTAGGTCTGCAGCTCTTATAATTTTTTCCAGCATCAGGTTAAAGAAGTCGCACGATAGTGAGTCACCTTGTCTGAAACCTCGTTTGGTATCGAACGGCTCGGAGAGGTCCTTCCCAATCATGACGGAGCTTTTGGTGTTGCTCAACGTCAATTTACACAGCCGTATTAGTTTTGCGGGGATACCAAATTCAGACATCGCGGCGTAAAGGCAACTCCTTTTCGTGCTGTCGAAAGCAGCTTTAAAATCGACAAAAAGGTGGTGTGTGTCGATCCTTTTTTCACGGGTCTTCTCCAAGATTTGGCGCATGGTGAATATCTGGTCAGTTGTTGATTTTCCAGGTCTAAAGCCACACTGATAAGGTCCAATCAGTTTGTTGACGGTGGGCTTTAGTCTTTCACACAGTACGCTCGATAGAACCTTATAAGCGATGTTAAGGAGGCTTATCCCACGATAGTTGGCGCAGATTGTGGGGTCTCCCTTTTTGTGGATTGGGCAGAGTACACTAAGATTCCAATCGTCGGGCATGCTTTCTTCCGACCATATTTCGCAAAGAAGCTGATGCATGCACCTTATCAGCTCTTCGCCGCCGTATTTGAATAGCTCGGCCGGCAGTCCATCGGCCCCCGCCGCCTTGTTGTTCTTCAAGCGGGTAATTGCTATTCTAATTTCTTCATGGTCGGGCAATGGAACATCTGTTCCATCGTCGTCGATTGGGGAATCGGGTTCGCCATCTCCTGGTGTTGTACTTTCACTACCATTCAGCAGGCTGGAGAAGTGTTCCCTCCACAAACACAGTATACTCTGGTCATCAACCACTAGATCACCGCGGGGGGTCCTACAGGAGTGTGCTCCGGTCTTGAAACCTTCAGTTAGTCGCCGGATCTTTTCGTAAAATTTTCGAGCATTACCCCTGTCGGCCAGCTTGTCAAGCTCTTCATACTCACGCATTTCTGCCTCTTTCTTTGTTTTTCTGCAAATGCGTCTCGCTTCCCTCTTCAGCTCTCGGTATCTTTCCCATCCCGCTCGTGTTGCGGTCGATCGCAACATTGCGAGGTAGGCAGTCTGTTTTCTCTCCACTGCGAGACGACAATCCTCATCATACCAGCTGTTTTTTTGGCTTTTCCGAAAGCCAATGGTTTCGGTTGCAGCTGTACGTAAGGAGTTTGATATGCCGTCCCACAGCTCCCTTATACCGAGATGCTGATGAGTGCTCTCAGAGAGCAGGAGTGCAAGTCGAGTAGAAAATCGTTCGGCTGTCGGTTGTGATTGCAGCTTCTCGATGTCGAACCTTCCTTGTGTTTGTTGACGTGTGCGCTTTTCTACACAGAGGCGGGTGCGTATCTTAGCTGCTACAAGATAGTGGTCCGAGTCGATGTTGGGACCACGAAGCGTACGTACATCAAAAACACTGGAGACATGTCGTCCATCTATCACAACATGATCGATCTGGTTGCGAGTGATTCGATCCGGGGACAGCCAAGTAGCTTGATGGATTTTCTTATGCTGGAATCTAGTACTACAGATGACCATATTTCGGGCCCCGGCGAAGTCGATCAGCCTCAGACCGTTTGGTGATGTTTCGTCATGGAGGCTGAATTTTCCGACTGTTGTGCCAAAGACACCTTCTTTACCCACCCTAGCGTTGAAATCGCCAAGCACGATTTTGACATCGTGGCGGGGGCAGCGCTCATAGGTACGTTCTAGGCGCTCATAGAAGGTATCTTTGATCACTTCGTCCTTCTCTTCCGTCGGGGCGTGGGCGCAAATCAGCGATATGTTGAAGAACCTCGCTTTGATGCGGATTGTGGCTAGACGTTCATCCACCGGAGTGAATGCCAGGACTCGACGACGGAGTCTCTCTCCAACCACGAATCCCACACCGAATTTGCGCTCCTTTATATGGCCGCTGTAGTAGATGTCACAAGGACCCACCTTCTTCCGTCCTTGTCCCGTCCATCGCATTTCTTGGATTGCGGTGATGTCAGCCTTTACTCTTACGAGGACATCAACCAGCTGGGCAGAGGCACCTTCCCAATTAAGGGTCCGGACATTCCAGGTGCATGCCCTTAAATCATAGTCCTTTATACGTTTGCCGTGGTCGTCATCAAAAGGGGGGTTTCTCATCCGAGGCCTGTGTTTCTTATTTACTGATTATTCGTTTTTATGTGGTGGGTCCCAAGTCCTACGCACAACCGCATAAGCGGGATTCGCCTTCTCACTTTAGCTCGCTTCCAGACGGATGTCTGTTGGCTACCCAGAGGATACTTGGTCTAAGACCGGAAGTTGTGAGCTGCTTGAGCCACATGTAAAAGAATCGTTCCTGGCCACTCCCAAGTGAATGACAGTCAGAAACTTTCCTCACTTACGTGAACTTCTACATATGACTCCATCCTCCCTAAAGCTATGGAAATAAAATTTAGTATGAAGCATCGCACTATGAAGAAGAATATTTGGATGTAATCTTTTTGGGGAAGTGGGCGTGGCCCCGCCCCCTACAAAGTTGTTTGTACATATCTCGCAAATCAATAGAGCTATATAAACCAAACTTTCTGCAGTCGTGATTTTTAGCCACTTTCTATTGCAGTCCAAAAATTAAAGAAATCGGATCATAACCACGCCCACCTCCCATACAAAAGTTAGGTTGAAAATTACTAAAAGTGGGTTTACTCACTAACGAAAAACGTCAGAAACACTAAATTCACATAAGAAATGGCAGATGGAAGCTGCATTCAGATTTTTTTACAAAATGGAAAATGGGTGTGGCGTCGCCCACTTATGGGTCAAAAACCATATCTCAGGAACTACTCGACCGATTTCAATGAAACTTGGTTTGTAATAGTTTCCTTACCTCCCAATAATATAAGCACTAGTGAAGATATCGGTGCAGAATTTTGCACAAATACTGTGTTTATATTGTGGCAGCCCCATTCTAAAAATCGCCAAAATCGGACTATAGGTTTTCAAGGCCCCATATATCGAACATGAGGACCTCGTTTCTCCAGTTTTCAACTTTCAATGGACTTTATACAATATATATGACGAATATGTGGGTCAAATTGTGTATTATATAATATCAATAAAGTTAAATAAATAAATTGCGAGAGTATAAAATGTTCTGTTACACCCGAACTTAGCCCTTCCTTACTTGTTTAATTTAAATTTTGGAACAAACCCTTTATAATCAGTAGTTTTTTTAGTCTAGGGTAAGCAAAGAATAAATACCGTTATGAATGCTTAATATAATATTTGTAGGGTGCTCATTTAAAATTGATACTATTTCACTTTTTGATTTTACCGAAACGGCATTCATTTGTATATATATACAATTGTCAATTTCACTAGAGAGAAAGTTACATTAACTCCATTTTCTTCAGAGAAATCATACTTCTCTAAATCATTCGCCATCCTCCTCAACATTCTTACACAAATTCTTCCAAACTGCAACCAAATAAAATAGCAAACGAAATGATATTCAAACAATTTACAAAGTCCAGCCTAGATGAAAGCAAATGAAAACTGCAAATATACACTTCGCAGAATTTCTTCAAAAACAAAAACAAAATAAAAATAAAAAACCAATTGATCATACTTTACAAAGGCAAAATCTTTGATACTGTTTACATTTAATGTTGTTCACTTCTTTCGTATTTACGCTCTTTCATTTAAAAGTAAATATTACCCGCAGGCCGAACTGCACCCACGCCTCACTACTGCTAAGCAACACACTGCTACAACCGCACTGAAGATTGCTTACTGCCGTCAACAGTCGTTGTTGGCATTTGTTGGTAGGAACCCGTGGCAGCGTGGCAACTGTCCGAACGCAACTGGGTGTGTCTGCACGCCAGCGGGAGTATGTAATTTAAAACCGTCTTTTGTAAATTAAATATTATACCTGTAGGGTATTCACACTTGCCACAAACAAACACACGCACACGCACATATACACAGCTACATTTATAGTGTAGTGTAGTCGAAGGCAAACAAGTAAACAAAACAAATACTTGGCGGTTATTGTGCGGTGTAAGCGTGCAGTGTGCCGGACGCGCCGCTGGCAATGAATGCGAAGAAATGCTTTGATTTTGATTTGGTCTAGAGTTACTGAAATAGCAGTACAAAACAAGCCAAATATTTGTCTTTCTGTTATGGAGCGTTTATTTAAATTTAATTGTACGCTCAAAATGCCCGGGGTGGAGTTTTCTACTTAGCTTTCTGTTACTTGCCGACAAAATAAATAAAGTTGTTGCTTGTTTTTTTTTGAAGGAAAATATTTTGTTCGTACATTTGTATGAGTTTTTATGTATTGTGGAAAATTGATAATATTTTTATTATTAAAAAATAATAATTTTTTAAATTTATTTAAAATTGTTTAAAGCTTTCGCAAGCAACTGCTTTCAAATCTTATTATATTTATTCCCACTTTTATATATACATATATACGACATATGGCATACATTCGCACTCTACCCTCTCCACAGTGGTAGTATTTTAAATTCTAATAAAATACCGTCATTGATTAGCATTGATTTTCCATCAACATACATATCTTTGTATGGCAAAAATGTCACTCATACGCCCTGTCGTCTCACTTTGTTACCACGGTGAATATGTATTATAAATCTGCTAAGCGTGGCAGTGAAATCGCGCGTGTTTTCCATTGACATTATTTGCGTATTTTACAACCAACCAACCAAGCTTATTTGATACTCACTTTCATTACATTTCTTTTCTTTTATTTCCAGGTATGTACTTAAATATTGGTCCATATTACAACCTCCAAGTGTCAAGCGTTGCCAGTTAGTTGAAGTCTAACAAACTACATACACAATCAAATGTAGATGAAAGGGTAAACGGAGGCAAGTGTAGCCAAATTAATGGGGAAGTAACATTATTGCGGTGGCGTTAAATTTAAATTCCTCAATGTTACGATTATTTCGGATATTTTTATGTGCGAGAGTATGTTTTCTTCAAGAATGTAAATGTCACAGCAAGTAGTATGTATGTGTGAAAGCAGCAAGAAAATCAAATGGCTGCGCGCAGTTTGACTGAAGGGTTGCTCTTGACATGTGCGTAATCATTACAACAACACCACCAATACAAATTCACCCTTTTTCGCACATACATTTTGAACTACTCACCATTCGCTAAAGCTACCAGCGGCCTCCCAAATTGTATATTTGTAATATTTTCATTATTTTACTTTTGCATGGAATCTTTGGCTCTGGTTGTGTTTCATATATTTATGGGAATTGTTTCGAGTTTCCAGCTTGTGCTTTGAGACTAGCAACGACATTTTTAAAACTTCTAGAATTTTATTATTCTCACGGTATTATCTGGGTGGTTATCCGTGTGGTACAAATTATTTTATTTTAACGATCGAGTAATATTTAAAGAGAGACTCCAATTGGTTTGCATTTGGGAATGAATTAGTTTCCAACCCATATCGGTGGGATACATTAAGTATTTAGTCCCGAACGAATTTTTAGAGTAAGATTAATTAATCGTAGGAAGTCTTTCGGCTAAAAACGGGAAATATTCGAGGTCCATCTGTTATAATGTTTTCCGCGCAGAGTACTATCAGAATATATCGATTATATCTATATCAGATGCCCGACCTTAGGACATATCGCTTATATCTATATCAGATGCCCGACGTTAGCACATATCGCTTATATCTATATTAGAAGCCTGACGGAACTTTTAATTTCATTTTTATGGAGTATCTTGACGTTAATGCCCGGTAAATAAAAGGACCCGTACATTTAAATCCGATTCTAAAGAGCTTCCTTAATTCAAGAAAAAATTTCTCTGGTTAGAAATACGCGTTGGGAGTCCCGAAAAGCCACTTCTTAAAAATAAACCTTTTGTTAAATGGAGAATCTCTACTCTCTATATCTCAGCTCATGAGATTTAATAGTTTTTCTACAATTATATTCTCTTCTTCAATAAGCTTTCGCAGACAATATAAGACCCGGAGCAATTTCATTCAATAAATAACCGAATTTTAGGAAACGTTGACACTATCTGTTGAATAGATTAGGTTAGGTTAGACTTGTAGACCCATAAGCCATACATAGGCCAGTTTTGGCTCTATTCAATACCACCAGATGGAGTGCCGACACGTTGTCCACGAGGATATCGATTACCTCTTTCATATTCTCATATTGAGAGGCCCCCAAATGCCGAAGAGGTTGCCTTGACAATGCAGAATAAGTGCACAATAGATGCTCCATTGTTTCTCTTGTACCTTGCTCCTGTTCAGTTCATCCGTCAGTTCTATCCGTCAGTCTCATCTTATAGGCATGTGCCGCCATAAGGCACAGTATTCTAACTATACTCCAACAGTTCCTTCTATCGAGTGACAGTAGGAATTTTATTTATTTCTGCTCTAACGCTTTACACACGGTTTTATCGGTTTTACACCTCGATATAAATTTCCAACTTGCTATGATTTTCCTTGTCATTTCCCTGTCCAGATCATCCGAAAGACAGTGCATTTGGACAGTGACAATGTCGGTCACGTTTCCGTATGACAGTTCTACACCACTCTTGGTAATCTCGTCCACAATCTCTCGAATCTATCCAAAACACTTTTGGCCTGGATTGATTTCTGGTGAATAATTAGCAGAAAACTTCATCGAAAAGCTGTGGCTGAGTTCAGAAAGTTGTGTTTCTTTGTTTTTGAATGATTTCTTGATAGTTATCTCAGAGGCCGGCCACTCACCACTGTGACTCTCACGCGGTAGGTGCCAAAGTATCCTATAAGAAACTGCGATATAAGAGGGTAAATTTCGAAATTCAATTTCAGATTCATTCAGATTCATATCCGAACTTGTTAGGAAAGGCAGAAATTCCAAATCTCTAAGAATAAGTTTTTTTTCGAAAGTTAAAAAAAATACTGGATATATACATATGTAATCGTATATATACATATAAGCTAAAATAGCTACTTCAATAAATTTTCATCAAACATAAATACGGTTACATGCGCATGAAAAATATCAGGTGATATTCTGTTGAATGTAACCCAGCACCGTTGACGGCATACCAAACCGACACCGTTAAGTGCGCCTGGTGTGTGGTCTATGTCTATCATTTTAATCTTGCCATCCGCATGTTTGGTGTAGTGGTTTTCTATGTAATTAACTGTAATTGTTGTTACTGTTTGACACACTTTAATTGTTGCGCTTACCACGAGCGCTTGCCACGTCCTTCTGTATGTGTGTGCGTTCTGTTTAGCGTACGCTGACATGCAAAACATATCCTAAGCATTAACCCACATCCGCTGTAACCAATCCCTTCTACACACACACACAACGCACACGCGCGATATTATTACTTTTAAAAGTCATCAGCCATATACACAATGCGCCTGTCATGGGTTACTGGTGTGCTCCCCAAAGTGTGCCTAAATGCAAAAAATTACTGTAATTTTCATAAACAAGTCAAGCTAAGTGGCTGCTGCTGTTGTTGGTTAATTTCACTTTCATTTCACAAATGCCTAACCATATTGTACTTGCCATGCTGCTGTTGTTGTTGTTGTTGTTGTTGTCAAGTTATGAATGAATGCACTTAGAGTTACTCGCTGGCGGTTAAAAGGTAATGCGCAAGCAGGCACGCACACACTGACAGGCATATATGTATGTATCTATATGTCTATGTGAAGAAGTGCCTCATATGTAAATACAGTTGCCTGTTGTCTCAGCCTTCACGCACATGTTGCTCGGTGTTGGTGTCATAAAATTAAATACTTCTCGTGAGAATAAAAATGCATGGCGCACACGAAAAGTGGGTGTGAACGCAGCCATATGTTGTTGTTGTTGTTGTTGTTGTTTATTTATTAAATATCTGCTATACATATATAAACTTTTGTTCATTTACTGTTTATGCGAGTGGTTGCTAGCTTTTATTACGGGAGTGGTTTGCCATGGCACAATAACCACAACAACAAAAACAAAAACAAAAAATGCATATGTGTACAGTTAATGTATGTTTTAAATAACGGTCTGCAATAATCAGTTGAAAAGCCAGCAAAGTATTTTCATTAGTGCGATTACCACTAGCAACGTTAGGGCTGTATATGTAAGTAGAAATATATCCACATAGCCACACATCGTCGACACTGTCACTTGTTAATGTTTGCCGCTGCTCTACATTAATTGTTATTATTGTTGTTTGTTAGCATTTTTTTACGGCCTAAATTGTAAGTGACGCAATTTTTATGCCCAACATGGCCATACACATAATCCGAGGCACATACACACATACACACACATAAATATACTCCAACTTATTCCAAACCACAAGCACACAAGCACAATTGTCGACAGTCAAGGACAATGAGTGACAAAACCAAAGTTATAACTGCAATGTTAGGCGCTAGCTGAAAGCCATAAACAAAAACCCGAAAACGGCTTAAGCGCCTCAAAAGTGCCGTTAAATGTGCTGATGTGTATAAAAAATAACAAAAATGTCTAAAAAGGAAAAAACAAAAAGCAAAACAAAATGAAATAAAAATTTCAAATATTCTTAAAAGGCAACACCAAATACTTACATAGTCCCTACATAGTCCCTACATACAATTGCGCTTACGCAGTCTTCATCGCAATGATCATCACCTCATTTGTTTGCCACACGACTGCGCTGCTTATTAGCTGTCTGCGCCTAATTGTTGGTACGGCTTACTATTGTGGCTTACGAATGGCACATGTGTTGGCTCAACAGGCAAATAAATATATATACAGTTAGCTCTTTTCTTGAATTATATTTTTTCCCCGAAATAATTGGGCTCGCTCTTTGGTTTCGTTACTTTTTATTACAACGGCCGTCTTTTTGAGCTAATTTAGCGTCAGAATGATCGCAACCTAAGCCTGAAAAATAATATTAATATACATACTTATGTATACTGAAAAGTCTTTAGCATTATCGAGAGATCACTGCAGAAACAAAAGATATTCATACTTGACTAGTCTGGTTTCGTGATGTTTCGTGGTGTTTCTTTCAAGCATTCTCAAGATAGTGGTTATCTTTGGAAAAAGATTTTACGCAAATGAAGATAGCAGAATCGAAGCTATCAAATCGGTATCGAAATATTGGAGAATCATTCCCAAAAAGGTATTACTCAAGCTAAAAATTATGCCGTATTTTATATTTAATCACTATAAATCAATGAAGGAATTCGTTATCAAGTCATTCTCCAAATACTATTGTACTAAGTCAGGTGAAGAACTCAAAGCTCGATTGTGCTGACACTCGAGACAGACAGTTGTCCAGTATTAATTGCTAAGCTTAATTGGTTATTTTTGAACTAAAGAACTAAAGAACTTTTTGAACTTTTTTGGAGAAGATAAAAGCATTTCATTGCAATTCTAAGTAAGAGTTCTTTGAATCAGAATCGAGCTTAATCTTCTTTGAATCAGAAACCACTCCCAACTTGAAGCAGCGATCGTCGTGATTACATCAATACTGATGATCATATTTAAATGAAACGCACTACGCCAGCTGCTGGGACTGCTGTAAATTCCTAATCATTCATCATTTAGCAATTATAAAGTTTGGGGAAAAGTTTTACCTGATCTGGGTTTCTCACACCTTTTCGAATCCGAATCCGAGGTTCATTCCATCAGATCATCAAGGTTGTAACATAACCATAGAAAAGCAGCGTTTTTAAATATTCATCGGATTCGCTTAAAACTTCCTTAATAGGGTTTTTCGGAGTAACGATGTCGGTTTTTATACCCTGAACAGGGTATATTAAGTTTGTAACACCCAGAAGGAAGCGTCGGAGGCCCTATAAATTATATATATAAATGATCAGTATGTTGAACTGAGTCGATTTAGCCATGTCCGTCTGTCTGTCTATCACTCTGTATATATACGAACTAGTCCTTCAGTTTTTAAGATATCCTTTTGAAATTTTGCAGATGTTATTTTCTCTTCAAGAAGATGCTCATATGTGGGAACTGCCGATATCGGACCACTATATCATATCTAAATTAGTTGCTAAAAGAAATGCACCTGTGAAGGGTATATTAGCTTCGGTACAGCTGACGTTAACGTTTTTTCTTGTTTTTAATTCAAAATGGCAGATCCAATTTGTAAAAACGCTGGTCGCGATGTTAGTTTTCTCAGATTATGTCAAAACCCTGAGATGAACTCTCTCGAGATTCTTATAGTACGTATGGTAATTATTTATTGGAGTTTCGGGTGGTAGGGATTTTGAATCGGAATTTTTTTGAAGCATTCCGGCCTCTGCTCGATTAAAACGTTTTTTAAGATCGATTTACCATACAAAATAAAATCAACATTGAATTTTAATTGTATTTTAATCGACTTGAAAATGAAATGCAACTCTGCGTCAAAGACGTACGATATATGTTCTTTGTCTGCGACTAGCTTAATTTTTTGATAAAAAAGCTACGGTAGATGTCGCTGCTAAAAATATTAATCAGTTGATGGAACTTACCAACTTCTTATGAAAAACAAAAACAGAAATGTATAACAGATCGGTTATCGAGTAGCCGGCAGTCTAAAAGGCAAAAAAGGGTTTTTCAATAAAAATGTTGATTGATCAATTAATTTTAGGCAGTAGATAATAAGTTCTGCTCTTTAAAAAGTAGTCACGAAAATATATATTTTTTATATATTTTTTATTTATTTTCCTTGTTTTTTGTTTTTTTTTAGTCCTCGGGAAAATCCACATTCATTCACACAACATCAGCGAGTTGTGCCCGTTATTTCATTTATACTTTCACCAAATTGAATTCTTTTTTAACTACCGGCAATTTTGGCAGCACTCGCCACACATATGTAATATTTTTTGAGCTTTTTGTGTTGCCAATTGCGAGAACTGCATGTTGCCCATGCCTAGGCCCCTTAGCGCTATTGCGCCCATTTACGTTAGACGTCGACGCTCGACACCCTTGTTGCTCGTAGATATAATCGCTAACGCTCTAACGATTTGATCAAACCTCTTAAATTGATTTAAACTTTTAATCTTTACTTGGCATTCGGTGGCAGTCTATGAAGCATGAATATTTATATGCAACTGCATTCTTGGAGGCAGTGCCGCCACGGAAATAGACACTTCAGAGTTTTTGGTGTGGCGCCAAATATCTGTGCGATTCAACTACTTACGACCACACACACACATACCACTAGTTTATTGGTTGTTGTTGTTTTAGTCTTTTTGCGTTCATTGAGTTTCGGTTTTTGCTTGATTTTTCACGTCGCTGCTAAGTTTTTCTGCATTATTAAATGAAAATTATGATAATTTCGCACAGACTATAATTTCTCCGTTAGATACATGGAACGTGGAAGTGTCGAAAGGCGTTCACTGGCCGCCAACGGTGCTACATATCCGGGCCGAATAGTGACGTTGTCTCGTCGCTTGTGCCAAGAGAGCGCACACGAAATTGTTACAAAACTATGCCAAATTATAGCGGAAAGTCATTGAGGAAAAATGTGAGCGTTAAGTTAAAAGGAGAAATATATTAAAAATCTACTGCAAGTCTCTTTACTTTTTAATTATAAAGCTGCAAAAGGACGAATTCGCTGAGAGTTTATGCACATTTTAAGTATCTGGGACATTTTAATCTGTTCCTTTTAATTAGGAAGTTAAAAAGGAAGTAAAAACCACACTGCGTAACTTTTAAATATTTAGAAACTCACAAAAAGTTGAATGGAAAGACCACAAGAAAACTTAGGAAATATAAAAGTTAGAGAAAATGTATGTTTTTCTTGGCTTCATTTTTGAGTAGAGTATGTATATGTATGTATGTGTTTTAATATAAAGTGCTTAAATGTTAGTTGCCAGTGGCTTGAATTGTATTAATTTTTGCAATTTTTATATTCGAGTTGTAGCTATATAGATCACAAGATCTTATAGCCTTTTTACACAGACATATTAATTGATCAATTAAAAATTTGATTGAGAAACCCTTTTTTGCTCTTCACTCTGCCGGCTACTCGATAACGCATCAGCTATTATACAGTTTAGATTTTGCTTTTCATAAGAAGTTGGTAAGTTTCATCAGCTGATTACCATTTTTTAGCAGCGAAATCTACCTTAACTTTTTTATCAAAAAATTCAGCCAACCGCAGACAAAGAACGTATATCGTACGACTTTGTCGCAGAGTTGCATTTCATTCTCAAGTCGATTAAAAATAAATGTAGATTTTATTTTTTATGGTAAATCGATCTTAATCAGCATTTTAATCGAGCAGAGGCCGGTTAATTGAACAATTAGCTACTGTGTGAAAATGATATTAGGTCTACAACTTTGCTTCAGTCGTTTTTTTGTAAATTTAATTTTTTTTTGTATAAAACGGTTACAAATGTTGATGAGCCTCAGCCGCACTTTTCTTGGAATTAGAAAAGAAAAGCAAATATACCCACAAATGTCGCATATTCGGCTCTAGAAGTGACATTTTCAGTTGAGAACAAGTTTGGGATGCAAACAAATATTTTGTTGGGTTAATGTTGACACAAATGTCCAAGATCGATATAAAAAAAATCGACCAGTGCTTGACCCTAGAGACATCTATTGGAAAACGGCGAAAGCAAAGTTGTAGACCAATATTATCTAGTTTTCATTATAATTTACACATAACGTGATATATTTATTCGTCCTAGAAACTATTTTACAACAATAACAGCCTCTCGTCCGATTGAAACATAATTACATCTTGCATGAAGTTATACAAATATATCTTGACTTAGCGATCTCAATACTGATTGATCATTCAAAAGAGCATACCAAAGAAGAACCTTTGGACACAGAAACTTGGTTTGAATGAATGATTTCGCTGTCTAGGCTTCATTACCTGAGTGTTAACTACGTAGTCTCGAAGAATTTAAATCTAGCTAATACGAAAAGACTAAGTTCGAGTGTAACCACTTGTAAGGCTCAAAAGTATTTATGGAAACATTTTCAGGTATTGGTAAAACTTGCTTGAAATAGTTGAACGGCGACTAGACAAAGGTCCAAACCGATTTCATCACTATATAGTTGAACGGCGACTAGACAAAGGTCCAAACCGATTTCATCACTATATGGGAATATTGACTAGGAGAAGCTCTATACTCAAGTACTTGCTTCCACCCAATATGTTTAAGATAACGCACAGTTTTACTATATACGCAGCATAGACTCCACGAACGAAAATCATTAAATGTAGTAATTCCTCGGCCGATGTCACCCATTTTCGCAACCAAGGTACCTAATATCCTAGATTATACGTCCACTTAATTTTGTTAAGTACGATCACATACTAACCGATATATGCGAAAAGAAAACCAAATGAAGCTTCAAAATCTTAACATTACATACATATATGGGAACTAGGGGAAGTCATGGCCCAATTTTAAAAATTTTTGGCACCTGGGTATAGTAATATTCCGTATGCATTTGTTTAGTATATCTGATATATTTACCCATATTACTAGGACCTTAAAAATTTGTAGTCCGATTTCGACTATTTTTAAAATTAGGTGAAATTTTGTGGAATGGTCCTTATCCACCTGACCCTTCCATCGGAGTGGAAGTCTCTCTCGCTTCCACCAGTGAGTACTGCATCGAACACTTTCAGAGGTGGAGAACTTTCGTCCATTCGAACAACATGACCTATTCGCTGAACTATGTCTAAGTCGTCGAATAACACATACAGCTCATCATTCCATCGTCTACGGTATTCGCCGTTGCCAATGATTAAGGGACCATAAATCTTGCGCAAAACCTTTCTCTCGAAAACTCCTAGTGCCGTCTCATCGGATGTTGATAACGTCCACGCTTCTGCACCATAAAGTAGAACGGGAATGATGAGGGGCTTGAAGAATTGAGTTTTCGTTCGTCGAGAGACGACTTTACTTTTCAATTGCCTACTCAGTCCATAGTAGCACCTGTTGGCAAGCGTGATTCTTCGTTGGATTTCAAGGCTGACATTATTATTATTGCTGGTTCCCAGGTATACGAAATTATCTACAACTTCAAAGTTATGACTGTCAACAGTGACATGGGAGCCAAGACGCGAATGCGCTGACTGTTTGTTTGATGACAGGAGATATTTCGTAATGTCTTGTGTTAGTGAGATAAAGTACTTTTAATAATTTTCATAATATTGGTACTGAACGGGATTTCTTTCGGCCAGACCTTAGAATTTATAAGGTATGTAGCTGAAGCTTTTATCTTTATTATTACGTAAGGTCCATAAGTTAGAACTTGAACTGTTGTTCTAATTTTTAGGTGGAGGAAGGGTTCGTATAGGATTAGTGAGTCTCTTTAGTATTGGTACACTAATTGGTTCAAACTATTAAAATAGTATTTTTACTTATATTGTATGCGATTTTCAAACATCTAATGTCTAAAGGGATCATGAAGGCAACATGGTTGGCTCCTGCGTATTCACTCAAAGTTGAATCTCTAATTTTGACTTAACGGTCACACGTCCTATATACCGTATAGAGGCTTGAGTGACACGCATAAACGAGGGAGCTTTAAAGTTACGAGGTACTTTATAATGAAACTATTTATACAATTTCGGACATTTTTTTCAGTTATAATCCATAGTCTGTAGGCTGAAAGCGAGGCTTGGGTTATACCATACATTAGAAGACTTTTTCTAAAAAATTCGAGAAATTGATAATGGAAGTTATGGAATTACCACTGCTTGAAAGTTTCCGACCTAGTTCGAGCCAGTTATTATCTGTCCAACATAATCCCATGATTAAACATAATGTTAATTCAAACTCAGTCAAGCCATGCTAAAGGAACTTCTTTGAATTCTGTTGTAGTATATTAAATATTTTCCCACAACTTTTCTGGCAAAACATTTTTTTTTAATGTTTTAGACAAAGCCTAGAAATTTCAAACTCAACCATCCGACTTCGTGCTACAAATTTCAATTATGTCGGTTCATAATGCAGTTAAGCAACCAACCGTGGCTATAAATAAACGGCTAATTATAATTAACAATAACTTTCACTGAAAAGAGAAATGCGAAATGCGAAAGAAAACGAAAGGGTAATACAAATAAATAAAAGCAAAGAAATGTGTTGTTTTGTAAAAGTTTATGTTTGCACTGAAAACACATCAAAGACTTTATTTATTTATGTTGTTTTTGTTGTTGTTGCTCTTTACCCTTTCGAGGCACCTTTTGTTTAGTCAAGCCCTTTGCATATAACTTTTACCGCTTTGTACTTTCTTCGACTTTTGTTTTTCATATTGACCTATGTACCACAGATCCATCATGCATATACTAGTACTCACCTGAAATTGAGTGGTTGGTTAAGTTGCCAAAGTGCATTTCATATGAACCAGTGGGTGTTATTGAATGTGCGTGGCTGTGTGAAACAATAAGGCAGGCGATGGAGAATGCCAAAGTGCGTAGCGGGGCATGAAGGTGGAGCGAACACTTGACCCAAAGTTACAACAAAAGTGTTAAACTCAAAGTAGTGAAAATATAATGCATGAGCGCGTATATTAGGGTTGTTCTTAAATGAAGCTAAATATTTGCTTGAAGCCTTCTTAAGCCAACTATAAATTGATCCAAAAATCCAAAAGGAGAAATTGATGCATCTACTCAAAATATTGAAACTTCTTCGATGCGCCTCAATCACCTCCTATCGGTAGGTTAAACATATTTCAATTTAAGATCCACCCTAGCAGACTAATGAGTATGCGCATACACAAATATAAATTTATGAGCGTATAACCAATACATATGAAAGTATATAAATATTTGCCATAAACACCTAAAACCGTCTCACCAACATCATTTGGCCATCACCGTTATTTTATGCAGTAACGCTGCACCAGCACCAGCTTTGCCAGCTATAAAGCTTTTAAACGATTTGCATTGCAATGAGTATGAAATTTCAATTGAAAATCAACGAAATGGAAAATTTATATGGAACTCGAGAATCGATTGCAGAATTTAAAATGCACTGCTTGTTTGAGATTTAAACGCAAAGAGCGTGTGTTTTCTTTTCTAAGATTCAGTTGTGGGAGAAAATATTATTTTTGTTCGCATTTATGTGGCGTACATGGAGTGTTGATTCGGAGAAGGTAAAGCAACGATGAAAAATGTGAGAACGATGAAACCATAAGAGTTGGACTCATAATAACGGTATTGATTTTTGATTCTTATTTGAAATATATAAATTACAATTTTACGACGAACTGCGGGTTTTTACATATTTGCAATAAAATTAGTGAAATAAAATGTATAATTTTGAGTAGTCTGTATTAGATTTGTATGTTTGATGAGCATCATATAATTGATGGGATATGTGAAATGAGTAATAATAAACATTTGGGCGTTATCGAAGTTTTTTCATCCCTGTGTAATTATAATCCCATATCTGTATTTCTGGTAGATGTTAAGGGGGCTGAATGGGGTATATTTGGTCCGAAGGATTGTAGATTTATTGAATTTTGGTTTAATGATTAAGCCGATCTAAGAATTATATTCTAAAACTACGGAACAAGCTAGAGTTAAAACTCTCGTTTCCTCCGAACAAAAAAATAAAATGGTTATAGCCACAAAGTGAATCCTTAAGGGGTTACATGGGTTTTGTCGAGTAAAATAAGGCCTATTTTCAGAATTTTTCTATGTAAAAATTATTCATTTATTTTAAAGAAACATTTCTGAAATTAAAAAAAAAAACTAAGACTCCTTTTTTGCGACGTCATTTCCGGTGAGCCCTCAGAAAAAAGGTGCGTCCGCGTTGTCAGCATAACTCCTGACAGGATCATCCAAAATGAAAAAAAACAAGAATAAGTGTTTTAAGTAAGACCATAAACTCGTGCTTGAACGAAGGAAAGACAAAAAAAGTAAAAATTGAAATTTTGGCAGACATTTTTACAAAAAAAAAATAAAAATTTCGGTCAAATTTGCTTGCCCTTTTTTTTTTAATAGTTGTAATTGAAAAATAATCCTTCGTTCACGCACGAGTAATTTGTATCTCGAACACCTGTGGAAAATTTCATCAAGATCGGTTGAGTAGTTTTCGAGAAAATTTGACAACCGTCTCTGAAAACCCGGTTCCGAGAAAAAAGCGGTTAAATTTAAAGTAACAATAATACCTGACTTGGAGCGCATACCTTCCAAAGGCTGTTTCCCCGAAACTATTAATGCGATCGACTTGAAAATTATAATAATATTCTTGAGATGTTGTAGAAATTAATAAGCAAAAAAATAAAATAGATTTTTTGAACACACGAAACCCATGTAACCCCTTGAGACATATAAATTAACAATTTAAAAAAATCAGTTGAAAACTTTAAATTTGATTTTGGAAATCTAATATATAAAACAGAAGTACGATCCAAATCCATTCCCACAACAGTCGGTTAGACGCAACCGGAACGGACCAGGATTTGTATCCAGCCAAGTACTCTCAAATCGGCAATATTTCTCAAAATGTTTTTGGCGAATGTTTTATGGTACAACAACAACAAAAAAGATCAAATTGTCACGCAACATGTTCAAAAGTCAATATATTTGAAAGATATGTTTCATCTGAATAAACATTGAGTACTCAATTGAGTACCACTCCAAGTCAACCATTTTCTACATTAATGAACATTTCCTTAAATATTTTTATATTACGACCGGGAAGCTCCTAAATTATTCAGCAAATAAAATTAGTAAAATTTACGATGGAGACCTCTTGTATAAAAAATAAGCCCTCTCTCTTTCTCAGTAGTTTTCAACATAAACTTTAAAGGAAATGACCCTAGCGAGTTTGGTTGATATTGCTTTAGTAGTTTAGGAGATATGTACAAAAAACTTAGGTGGGGGCGGCACCGCGCCCACTTCGCCAAAAAAATTATATCCAAATATGCTCCTTCATAGTGCGATCTTTTGTACTAAATTTTACTTTCATAGCTTTACTTATGTCACTTTTTGTGTTTTCGGTTTTCGCCATTTTGTGGGCGTGGCAGTGGTCTGATTTGGCCCATCTTCGAAAGCAACCTTCCTATGGAGTACCAAATTTCATCAAGATATCTCAATTTTACTGAAGTTACAGCTTGCACAGACGAACGGACGGCAGACATCCGAATTTCAAATCTACTCGTCACTTTGATCAATTTGGTATATACAGTGGCGGACAAAAAAAAAACGGGACTCTTACTCTTTGAGACTTTGCTTTACATCGATGTAACATTAACAAATCGAACTCTATTATAAAAGTGGATATTAATTATATTAAGTACATTATTCAGTTATAATAAAGCGTTTTTATTTTATGTCCTTATGATAAAATTAATTGTTTTTATATAAATTCAAGAAATCCTTAATTTCTAGAGTGCCCTCTTTTTTTTTTATTCGCCACTGTATAACTCTATATCTAGCTCTTTTAGTTTCAGCTGTTACAAACAACCGTTATGTGAACAAAACTATTATACTCGCTTAGCAACTTTGTAGCGAGAGTATAAATATTATCGATAAACATGTTGAAAGTCTCAATAACATAAGATAGAACGATTATACCTGCTAGGGGTTCATTGTTTGATTTATCTCCCTTATATGATAAGTATTTACTATTATAAATTTCCAAATTTCCATTTGACCTTGAATGCTATGCGTGAAATGCCGAGATGAAGTGAATCCGACTTTAAGTGTAATTTAAATATTTTTCTATGGAATAAATTGAAATTGCTGCTGCTGTTCAAACCGAATTCGCGCCAGAGTGCACATAAATCGTCAGTGGCAACACATTTTAAACGCAGCTAAACGCAGCGGTTTTCCAAGTCAAAACGTTCGCAAGAAGTTCGTGGGTCGTTGCAACGCATGACTGTGGCATATAAAGGTGCACAAACACACACGCGCACCAGGATAAGTGCATATGCATATACGCGGGCAGAGCAGAAATATTAACACTTTTAGAAAAACACACCAACACACACACAGACGCACACACGCATGTGACGTAAGAAAACCGCGGAGCGCACTCGCTGCTAAGCGTTTGCCATTTTCGCCTTCGCCAGCCATTGCCAGGCGCTGCCATTCATCATATTTGACGACGCACAAGTGTTGCGCGTTGCAGCAATTTACGCTGCAGCTACAGCAGGCATTGTTGTTGTTGTTGTTAGTGCTGTGCATATTGCCCTTTAGCTTTCATGGCGTTGGCTATAGTGCCACTCCCCCTATTCACTATACATTGGTGAAATTAATTTCTGGTGTCGCTGGTGCCACTCTAATACGCGCATTGTTGTTGTCGTTGTTGTCGGGCACTTTCCTGCTAGTGCTATCTTTGAGCGGCGATAAAACTTTCTCGGCCATAAACATTAAACCTCAACAGCCAAAAACCAACGAATACAGCGAAAACAACAAAAACAACAACAATAAAACATGGCAGTGCTAGTATTAGCGCGGGTACAATAATTGCAACGCCACAGCAACAACGACAACAACAAGTGTGTGTGTGTGTATCAAACTTTTCATTTTGCAAAGACCAAACAGCGAAGATGATTAGAAATGCGAAAGTTTCATGACAACAACACTATCAACAACAACAGCCACGGCAGTGGCAGTCGCAACACAGCATTGTATGTAGGTGTGGCATACAGCAGCTCAAGAGCAACATATTTGTTGATTGCTTTGTTTGCTGCCGTCTCTCTATGCCGCGCCACCAACGCCAGCAACGCCGAGCATGGTGACATTGTATGCATAAGTGTTTTGCTCAACGCCCGCACCGTAAACTCTCGACAGAGTGCCAAAATTGGCGGATGCTTTTAATTATGGCGACCGCTAGAATGAAAATTTTCACGCGGGCATGTGGCATACACTAAACAGTGGTGTATGTATGTACTTGCCACATGCGTACGCACGCATATAAATATATAGACACACATTCACACTGCAAAATATGTGTTTAATTGAAGAGTATATGACCGGATAGGAAATTACAGGCCAGGAGTTCTGGGTAGCTCACTTTCCCTCAATCCATTTTTCATACCCCGTTTTCGCTCTGTTGTTGTATATGTCTGTGTATGTTCTGTGCTGGTGTATATAAGGTGTAAGATAGACTTTGAGAAGGTGTGTGACCTTTATTATAGGCCCTACTGTGGGATCACCCCGAAAACCCCCCAGGAACGAGTTTCGATCGATTCCGATGAGTTTTTAAAAATAATAATAAATATTGGATCCGACATTTTGGAAAACCGACATCGGATTCTTCATCAGCGACCCGAAAAACCGCTGAATAAGGAGTTTCAAGCATTTCCGATGAATTTTTCCAAATAGCGTCCACCATATTGGATCCGCCATTTTGAATTTATAAAACCCGACATCGTATTCGTAATCAGCGACCCCGAAAACACCCAAGTAGCGAGTTTCAAGCGAATTTGATGAAGTTTTAAAAACGCTGTCCGCCATATTGGTATTCTGGGGTTATGTCGAAACCCTGATCCCCATCGGAAATGGACGTCGGATTCGGATCCAGCTACCACAAAAACATACAGCAAACAAAGTAAGACCCCCAGTCCTTTTTGTAAGGCTGTGTTATTCTTGAGCCAGGTATGCTATGTTACTTAAAGGTTGGGAAAGAAATGAATTGGGGACTATCGGTGAAGCTCGATAGTCAGCTCGAATTATGATAAAGCATTGAACTTTTACCATTTTTGTCGGAACATTTGATTGAAGATTATATCGATACTTTCGAGTTTTAGTGCTCCGAGGACAATCTCTTTCGTCTAACTCAATTACTTGAAAACTAGATAATTTCAAGAGTTTTTTTCCTACTGGGTTATGTCCCTCCGGTTAAACAGTCATGTGAGTACACTCGCAAGGGTAGTAATTACATAATTTTAGGGCGTCTCACCCCAAGCTAATGACGCAGAACTGATCTGAAACATATCAAGTCACTAAACCTGTGGAAGCGCAAATTCAAGTTATCGGAGTTTTGTAACCCTAGATTGTTGCTACTTTTGTGTAACTTAAAGCCGCGCACTATAAGAATTAACTGAATATCAGCTTAGACTGATTTTTTTGTATTTATTCTTTTTGTTTGAATTATGAGGCTCAATAGATGATAATTTTACGTATTTATTCCTTCAAAATAGTGAAAATAGAACATTATGATATAGTCACATATAAAATCTGTCTTAAATCAGAATGAATAGGAATACTTGGACTGTATGAAATGCAGCGCAGATAGACATTTAGTCACAGGAAAGTGAACAAGTTTTTATACTCTCGCTACAAAGTTGCACAGAGACTGGGTACACATATTCCTTAGCACGAGACGGTTGGTATCGAAAATGGGCGAAATCTGACCACTGCTACGCCCACAAAATGGCGAAAAGCGAATACACATTAAGCGCCAGAACTAAGCCATAGATTCCATGGTAAAGAAGGTACAGAAGGGCTACACTTAAATCAGTATACAAAATTTGACATGGTCAAAAACCATATCTCAGAAACTGCTCGACCAATATCAACGAAATTCGGTTTGTACCATTTCCATGGCATCCCAATGCAATAGTTTGAAAATGGGAAAAATCGGTTACCCCATATACCACTTTTTTAAGCATATTTGTTATTGAAAATATCGGTAAATTTCTTAGATTTCTCTACTTTTCTGTTAATGTGCGTCTGTGCCAAAAATGGGCAGAATCCGGCCAATATTTCCTCTAGCCCCATATATACCCCATACCCCATATTCGGATTTTCAAACATCCGATGGACTTTATACTGTAGATATCGGTTAATATGTGAGATATCTTATTAAAATAATTGAACGTAAAATCTTGGATATAATATAGCTTGATATCAAAAATTAATTGAAAGCGGTCCAGTAATTACCTCAGTGCCCATATACTATATATACTGATTTTCGTTATTCTGGTGGCCTCTATGCCGAATATGTGGGTCAAATTGTGTGTTCTCTTAATAAAATTATATCAATAAATGTCGAGAATATTAAATGTTCGGTTACACCCGAACTTAGCCCTTCCTTACTTGTTAATATATTGGTATATGTATGCATACTTATCGAATTTAAGAAAACGCTCGCGTTTGTACAGGAGTTTATATCAGAGAGTCTTTAATTGCAAAATAGTATTGCTTTGGAAATCATCCCTGGACATATTAGTGCATCAATCAAATTCAGACATTTTGAAAAGATGTTAATATATAGTTGTTGTAGTAGTAGTACAAAGGTGCCAGTACATACATCTATGTAAGCAGATCAAGAGAACAACTGTAATTGTAAACACTTAGAGGAGAAGGACGTGGAAAGCCTTATTGAACACGGTCAAAATAAAGAAAAATATATTGAGTTACCCTCAGTTACATTTTACTACTTCATAATCCTTGGTGATACAAATTATTATCACTTGGGAAATGCTGTACAAGTACAAAAACGGATTTAAAATGAAGGATATTCAGCTTTGCAATATATGCGGGTTTTCTTTCACTTTGGATCCACCAATGTTATATAGTTTGTCATAGATCAAATATAGGGCCTGATTACCATTAATTTATTTAACATTTTCTGTTAAATATGTTGATAGATAATCATTATCCTAAGCGTGATATTAATTGTTGCATTTAAATAACACAGCCGGCAGTCCAAGGCATTACCAATACTGTACCGTTGCCTAACTAGCTTTGTCTTGATGCACCAATAGCATCCTAATCATCGCTTCTCATTCATATCTCTTCTGCGCTTATATCTCTACGGTCTTAGAATTTAAGCTTTCCAAAATAGCTGTTGTTGTTGTAAATAATATTTCCGAAATATATTCCAAAAATTTGTGCACAGCTTCAGATCATACAATGTCAAGAACTGATTTCAAGCAAACCATTTGTTCATTGTTTGTGAGTAGTTATCCAACACGCTGAAGCATTGCAACTGAGTTAATAATTCAAAGTCTTCACAGAACTAGTCACACAATAAGTGTGTATGAGTGTATGTATTCACACTGTATTCACATTATTGTACGGTATATTCGCTAATTAACCGTTCAACTGCGCGCACTATTTTATAGCCTTTTTTCGCGCCGCGCGCACAAAACAGCAGTTCTTTTATATTTGTATGTGTGTGTGTGTGCGGTAGTGTTTGCACCTCACAATGCATGTATGCGATATCCGTGCAACACACTATTTTCCGCGCGTAATGTGAATACGCGCCAAAATGACAAGAATGCCATGCCATGCCATGCCATGCAACTAACGCAAAGTGAATATTATGCAGCTAAACAATAGAGACAGACAACACCAACAGGCAGCAGGCAGATCACAGTCCAGCCCACGGAGTCAACCAGCAGCTGCTCGCTGATAACCCGCAATGCATTCATGTCGCATTTTGGCGTTGAACTTGGGCACTGAATATGATTAATGTAGTGGTGGCTGGCATACAATACGCAGCGCGGCGAGCGAACGCGGAGCCACTGTCGCATTGAGTCGCGTTCGTGGGCGCTGGCAGACAAAGCACAGGTGCTGGATTGGAAGTGAGTGAATTAAGCGCATTGGTAAAAAAATCACTCTGTGTGTGTGTGCTCTCACACATATGAGCGCTTGTGGGTGTGTGTGTGCGCACCCGCATGCATATTTCATGAGAAGTAGTTTTGCTTTTATGTCAGAGTTTTTGCGCGCTTCCACCACCTGTGCTGCAGGATTAGCTAGCATATATGTATATGTGTGTGCGCGCCATTGTCTCTTTACACAAATGCTAGCTATAAGTATGCGCGTGTGTGTGTGTCCGTGTGCGCGCTCGCTTTCAAAATGCTGCTGATCACACGAGGTATTTGTGTTTTCACTGTTGTCGCTGTACGCTTTATTTGCACTTTGCCGGCGCGTTGCGGTGCAATGTGGCAGCGCGAATTTAACGCCACAACCAACAGCCAACAGCAACAACAACAACAACAGCGACGACAAGCAGTCAGCCAGTGGAGCCAGTGAGGCTGCTAACCAATCTACCGCAGTGCGCGCAACGAAGCGCGTTGTGACGCTCAACGCTTTGCGGTAATGCGGCAGTTTTGTTGTACGCATAGTGGGTGTATATAGCGGCGGCGCTGTTGTTGTTGCTATTGCATGTAAGCATGCTAACGCGCCAGATAAATACCCGAATTGTGAAAATCTGCAGTTATTTGTCGAGCCGGAATTCGTTGCATATGAATGCGAATTGAATACCTCAGCGCAGCTATGCATAAATAGCTATAATGTGCACCGACACACACACACACACATATATATGTGTGTGTCTTTATAGGCACTTATGCGCTGACCAAACTCGCAACTTTCAGTTGCATGCATTCCATTTGATGTTCTCTCTTTCATTTTGGTATATAATTTTGGTTTTACTCATTTCATTTGAGCATTTCGCTTGTATAGGCATGTATGTATGTAAAACAATATTACCGTTAGTTCGTAACAGTACCCATTTGTCTGTAAGCGCATTTCAGATATTGCATTTAACTTCATTATAGCTCTTTATATGATTGTAGGTATGAGTAGAAGTACCCTGTAGGAAGATATAGTAGGTGAACATTGGTATGAGACTATGTAATCAAACAAACAAAAAAAAAATATTTTGTCATGACCTGGGGATCTTTCTATGTGTACCATATGTTTTTCGGGTCGCTGAATCCGAATCCGAATCCGATTTTTCAAAAAACCATCCGCCATATTGGATCCGTCATTTTGAATTTTGATAAAACCGATAAAGCCGGATTCATAATCAACGAGTTATGTCAAAAGCCAGATCAGATGGGGTTAAATGGACATTGTATTCGGATTCAGCGACCCTAATGACATAGAGTACACATAGTAAGACCCCTAGGTCATTACTAAACTTTTTTTTTGTGTGGCTGTGTTATTGAGGATTATATAGCCTACTTTTAGGCGAAAATCATCATTGGTACACTAAGAGATAGGTTCATGGATGAAAGTAAAGATTCATACTACGATCTCTGCCCTTTTAAGCTCTCCTCTCATCAATGCCATCTCTTCCAGTTCAAGTGCACCAATGAAGACAAGCAATACACTGAAAAATGAAAGTGCGATGCCATGTCTCTGTCGAAACCTTCCAGTTCTCTCATAAAGAGCTTAGTTTGACGAAGTCAAGACACTAGGAGTCAATACCGATCCCTTTTAACATTTTCCTCCTTCGGGAGACTTTCATCAATCTAAACCTGTCTGAAGGTTTGTCAACCAGTTGGTCCAAATATTATCTAGCCCTCTAAATATGAATGTTACACAAAGCGTTAAAAATAGTGATACCAAAATGATTCATCATCGAATCATCTAAATAAATGGTTTTTCAATAGGGATGCTACAAAAGTAGATTGAGAGGGACAGCAAACGACGGCATATTATTCCACGCTCTTTTGATATTGACTCTTCAGTAAGGTCTGCCATTTCATCATGGAAAGATATACGATCCAACAACGAGTCGAAATTATTAAAATTTACCACCGAAAAGTCAGTGGCCTCTACTATAAGAGCGCTACGTCCAATTTATAGTCGTCATAATCTTCCTGTCAGATCAAAAATCGAGCGTCTAGTGGAAAATTTTTAATCCACAGGCAAAGTACGAAATGTTCCCCTCGCAGTGAGACAAAGAAGTGCCCGTAGTGTCGAGAATATTGCTGTCGCTGGCGCATCAATTGAGAAAGACCCAAATTAGTCTCTCACACGTCGTTCTCAAGCGTTGGGCATCTCTGTGACGACGTTGTGGCGAATTTTGCAAAAAGATATTGGCCTACATCTTTAAAGATCAAACTAACGCAAGAACTGAAACCGCTTGATCACCAGAATCATGGTTTAAATGAATTGGACTGAACAACAATTGGACCGTACTTCTTCCGTGATGATCAAGATCGGCATGTTTCTGTGAATGGGAATCGCTACTGCTACCGCTACCGGATAACGTGGAGTTGGACAATATGTGGTTCCAACAGGATGGCGCCACAAGCCACACAGCGAATGTCACAATCGATTTATTGAAAACCAAGTTTGGTGAACGTGTTAGACTATTTTCTTTGGGGCGACGTCAAGTCTATGATCTATGCTTACAAGATGAACTTCGTACTTTCACAGGAATAAAGAATTTCATTTATATCCCAAAACCGTTTTTGTTAGCGTGTTTTTGTAGCGCTCTTATTGAAAACGTCTTTAAAATAAATTTTCTCTTTTATAACATCAGTTGAATTTTTTTGAAACTACAAATTTATTAACTTCCATTTTCCTACAGGGCCTTTGTTGCATATTTGCCTATGTTAACGCACCGGCATCAAGTTTCTCCACATTCGCACATGACAAAGCATAAATTACGCAATCCACCTGTACCGTTGCGTTTGCACACACCCTCATGTCTGACTGTTGAACGCATTTGTTTGCTTGCTCACTCGCTTTTCACCTATTCGTGTGCGGCTTTTTTTTCTTTTCTTCCACCAAAATGATTTCCACCCATATCAGTTGGCGAAAAAAATGTCTTTCCACCGAGTGTCGAGTGTGTTAATCTTTGGCGTTTTTGCGTCTTTACTTGTTTCTATTTTTTGCCTGTTGTTGTTGGTTTTGCGCTCATTGAAAATAGGTGCACTCAAAAAACGGCAAATATTTGCCGTGTTGCCACGTTTCTGGTTGACACGCCGTCGCTGGCATTGATCAAACAAAAAACTGTTGTGTTCGCCGCTGCTTTTTTAGCACTGCAGATAAATTGATATGAACATATTCTCTGTTTACCTGCCACTCAGCGCTAGAGCATGGCACTTGGCCGTATATTTACCATAGGTTATGCCTGCGTTACGTTACATGTTGCGTGTTGACACTTTTAAATAGCGGTGTATTTGTAGCGTTAATTTAAGTGCTACTGGATTTTCGAGATATTTACTATGCATTTATTGCGTAGTTATTAAATTCAAGCAAATATATGTATGTAATTTAATGTGATTTATTTTTTTACTTTGAATTAAAATTCGATTCTATTAAAAAGGACCGGGATTTGGTTAAGACCCTCCTTTCGATGAGACGACACTAGGAGTTTTCGAGAGAAAAATTCTGCGCAAAATGTATGGTCCTCAGAACATTGGCAACTGCGAAAACCTCAGACGATGGAACGATGAGCTGTACGTGTTATTCGACGACATTGACATAGTCCAGCGAAAGACAGCGGCTATGCTGGACATAACCGGTTAAACGGTTTCTACGCCAAACACATTAGGACCACTTAGTAGTTATATTCGCCTATCGGTTGGAAGAATTAGTGGGTGTTAATACTATCATTAGCAATGACTGATTTGTATATAGATGAACGAAACTGGTAATATAAAAAGTTTGCGAAACCGATCTATTTAACCAGACAAAACAAGTTAAACGAAATTCTTGTGGAGATACCTCACTACAAAAAAAGTATTTACGAAATCTAAACCTGATTCTGCCAATTTTAGACAGGTCAACATGGTAACAAATTATTTAAATGGACGCCATTTTGCAATAGTCCACGGCATAGATTCTCCACAGTTTTAAATCACAGAAACTTTTCCAACTAACGGTTTTTTCAACGACATTCTCCTTTAAAGGGTACAAATGGTACTGAGCCTATAAAATCCACATTGGGATTTTATGAAGTAATACGATAATACGAGTAAGTGTTGAAATCTAATAATTAGTCCATATGGGAGTAGCAAGATACATGATCCAGAGAGAGAGAGAGAGAGAGAGAAAGCGGATACATTATATGTCTTCCACACAATGTTTCGTGAGTTTTTAGTAGTGGTCCTTCCAACGGAGTGGAGGTCGTCCTCTTCCGCGGCTTCCTGCTGCGGTTACTGCATTGAACACTTTCAGAGCTAGAGTGTTTTCATCAATCCGTACAACATGACCTAGCCAGCGTAGCCGCTTTCTTTTTATTCGCTGGACTATGCAGAAGTATGTCAATGTCGTCGTATAAATCGTACATCTCATCATTCCTTCGTCTGCGGTATTCGCAGTTGCCAATGTTCAGAGGACCATAAATCTTACGCAAAACCTTTCTCTCGAAACCCCCAAGAGTCGTCTCATCGGATGTTGTCATCGTCCACGCTTCGGCGCCATACATCAGGACGGGAATAATGAGGGACTTGTAGAGTTTGGTTCGCCGAGAGAGGACTTTACTTTTCAATTGCCTACTCAGTCCAAAGTTGCACCTGTTGGCAAAAGTGATTCTGCGCTGAATTTCGAGGCTGACATTGTTGGTGTTGTTAACGCTGGTTCCGAAGCAGACCAAACGATTTATGACTTCAAAGATATGATATTTAGTTCCTACAATTTTAGAGACAAAGATTATATTTTCAGAACGAATGAACCAAAATTGTCGAAGTTTGGGATCTGGGATGTTACTCAAAAAAGTCTAGAATTTTTTTTCAAATGCAAAATCCTTTCGAAAATATTTGAATTCTTGGTGCAAAGATCTCACAGTGCAAAAAACCTAACACATATCATATTCAGGTCTCTAGTGTGTAGTTTTAACCAAACATTTCCATAGGCGGTATACTAATGAAGTAGACACATTGTATAATATAACATATAAAGCTTGTTGAACTGAAAACAAAAAAAAACACTTCAACAAGTTATTTACTTGTCGGTCAACAGGTTAAATAAACTTCGCTGCTATGCAACATTAAATAAATTGCTTGAAAAAAATTGTTATTTTACGAGTGAATGTCAAAACTTCATGGCCTATGGCGGCTGACAAAAAGTCTAATTGACTGCAGAAACGCGTCGATTGCCTATTTGACTGACTGGCTTCGCCCATAAAAGGAGGCCATCAAAATAATTATATGCGTGCATAGGTAATAACAGAGAGTAGGAACAGCCAGTAGGAAATGCTTTCAGTCAATGAGATCGATGTGGAGTGAGCTTTTTTAATTGAAACATATTTATATAAAGAAGTTGGTGATGGGGTAAATGAGCATATAAATAAGATTGACACTATAACAGTACAATATATAATATTTGTATAGAATTCATTAAGGAATCATTCAAGTGAAATAAGCCGCTGTTATGAAGCTGATAATCATATATGGTTAAAAACCAAATAATTTCGTAAATATTTCCAATAAGCTATCATTATTAAATCTGTGTTTTATGTTTTTAAGATTTTCCTGCAGGGAAGGATAATTGTTAGAATTCTTTTTTGTATTCATAGGTGTATTTGTTTATAAACGAGTTTTTCACTGTATGCGTGAAACAGACAAATTCATTTAGCTAAAAACATTAGATGTTCTCAGAAAGTTTCTCCTGGAAATTATAATGTGTGGTTCACACTCCATTTCATGTTGGTATTTATGCAAACACGCATTGTATATTTACAGTTAATGCTTCTACATATGTATGCGTTCAGTTTATGTAGATAACCTTCACACTTAACCCTTAGGTGGTCTTTCGTCCACACATTTCCACAACTATAGGAAGCCTTCATGTATTAATATTGTTTATATATATTTTTTTGTCAGATATATCTCTTAGGTTGACAAATATTTCCCTTCCGCTTTTTTGGCCTTTTTCAATGCTTTATAAAAGTGTTACAGTGATTGGATTTAGTTCAAATATGTGACCTCGTGGAAGACTCCTCCTTATTTGTGAAGAACTCGGACAGCCACTTTCCACAAACCTCTTTTGAGTTCAACTTTACACCACAAAGGGCGTTCGCCATGGGCAGGAACAGGTGGTAATCACTTGGAGCTATGTCCGGGCTATATGGGGGATGCGATAAAACCTCCTCTCTGAGCTCCAGTAGCTTCTGACAAGTCATCAACGAAGTGTGTGGTCTGGCGTTGTCCTGGTGGAACAATACACCCTTCCTGTTGGCCAATTCTGGACGCCTCTGGTTGATCGCCTACTTCAAGCGGTCCAGTTGTTCGCAGTAGATAGTAGAATTCGGCATTCTCGGCTTGGTCACTGTTTGGGACGATTCACCAGCCTTCGACCACTACCGTTTTCACTTGATATTGTCGTATGTGATCTATTTTTCGTCGTCAGTCACCATTCACTTAAAAAATGGGTCGAGTTCGTTTCGTTTCAGCAGCGTATTGCAGGCGTTGATTCGGTCCAGAAGGTTTTTTTGGCGTCAAATCATGCGGCACCCAAACATCAAGCTTTTTTGTGTATCCAGTCTTCTGCAGATGGTTTAAAATGGTTTGGTCACTAACTCCCATCCTCTGGGCGATGACACGAGATGCCACATGCCGGTCTAACTCGATGTTTTCCATGGTCAAAATCAAAAGAGAAAAAGGCGGAAGGGAGATATTTGCCAACCTAATATTTTTAATAACACTGTGATAGTCAAAAAAAAAAGACAAGACCAAATTCGACGGTTTCCCCCTATTTCGGGTCCTACGAATCGAACTGCATCATTACTTTTTTGAGTTACAATCATGGTTTCATACAAAATTATTTTTTGAAGTTTTTCATCAAAGTGGCCCATTAGTGGCCCAATGGATTAAATTTCAGTTTTTTCGACATATTGGCTATAAGGACACAAAAAACATTGATTTTGGGGTTTACAGTCATCTAAGAACTTAAAGACAGACTTATTCTGAGAAGCTTTGCCAAAGAAAGTTTACCAAAAAAGTCAACATTAAAAAAGTTAGAGAACGGAGGAAAAAATGCCTTTCTCTTACAATGGGCCACTTTGATGAAAAACTTCAAAAAAAAATTTTGTATGAAACCATGATTGTAACTCAAAAAAGTAATGATGCAGTTCGATTCGTAGGACCCGAAATAGGGGGAAACCGTCGAATTTGGTCTTGTCTTTTTTTTTTTTGGAAAAAAACTATCACAGTGTAATTGAAGCAAGAGGAGGGTAGAATATGCAATATTGCCCTTATTAATAAAGCTGATTTTGAAATGAAAGGTGTCGATATGAAAATTAAAAAAAACATCATATTTCCACTCCTTCAAATTACCCTAAATAAGTTATGGGTCATAAATGTCAATATGTAAACTTAAGGGTTAATTGAAATACATAACTACCGGCTTAGCGCTTATGTTGGTGCGTCATTTTAATTATATTTATTGTTATGATTATCGTTGTATTGTCAAAGTCCACACTTTTTTCTAAGAACATTTCGCGGTAAGACAAATAAAACATGACATAACTGTTATGAAAATTAGTATGAACATTTTTTTTTTTTGTTTTTGTACTCCACTTGAGCGTGTAATAAACTTAATTGAAATTAAAAGTGAAGAAACGTGTTGCAGCTTTTCCTAAATGAAACCCGCACAGAGTACATACATAGAAATATATATGTAAATGAATATATATTTGTGTTGTTGTTTTAGGAAAGTTTTATGTTTTGTTTTTGGTTTTTAGGGTCACATCAAATTAATCCCTTAAGTAATTGGTATGCGGGCTTTGTGGGCAGACATGCATTGTAAATTAAAGTGATAAGTATATATCTAACGGTATATTCACCATATTACAGTTAGAGCGTCTAATACTAACAATTTGCATTAACCTGCTATAATTCTATCACAAAATTGTAGGACTGAAACATTCATTTGCTCAATCAATGCTTTCCAGAAGCCTTTATTATCAAAACTAAGTTGTGTTCGACGCTTAAGAACGTTTGTCAGAATGTAGAAGCTATATAATTATATAATTTAGTTGATTGATTGGCCAACGTGTCCCTCGTAGATCGTATTTTACCTTAGTAGGGAATTTTATAAATAACATTATGAGAACCAGAAATAGGAGAGATATTTTTTTAGAAATACTATAGTACTGGTTTCTTTTCTCCCCCTCCCTTGTTCATATTAGCAGCCATCATAACCATCGCACCCCTTTACCCATTTTCCGCTTAAATGTTCTTAATTGTACTTAAAATTTTTGTTTTCGCCTTAAATTGCGTTCCAGACATTTTTATGATACCTGCTTTCTACCCTTAAGTGTTTTCGAAGCAATATCCTAAATAAAAGGTATAATGAGTGAATTTTTAATTTAATTAGCGAACGGCTCTAAAAATTGCTGCCTATTAATAACACATTTGGGGCTGATTAACAAAGTATTTTTTAGTAATAATGTTTACTAATTGGTCTGAAAATAAGTTTAGCTAGCAAAAAAGCGAATTAAAACTTCTTAAAAAAGTCATTATATATGTATTTTGAAAGAAAAGAGTTTTGAAGCGTGGGTTGCATAATTTGTGGTGGCCAAATATTTTTTATACAAACAAGTATGGAAATGCTAAGTTTGGGTGCAACCGAATATTTTACACTCTCGCAATTTATTGCTATAGTTTTATTAAGATAACACACAATTTGATCCATATATTCGGCATAAAGTCCAATAGAATAACGAAAATCAGCATATATAGTATATAGGCTGAGGTAATTCCTAAACCAAGCAAATACCTAATTTCAGTCATTTCCAACACCAATATACATTATATCTAAGATTATATTCTCACTTAAGTTGGCTAAAATATTTCACATATTAACCGATTTGTAGGGTATAAAGCCCGTCGTATTTTTGAAAATCCTATAATTAGGTAACCATTTCTGGTACAGAGACATACTATTAGAAAAAAAAAAAGATTTCATTTGAATTAAATTAAGATATCTGAGAGTTTTAACGATATTTTCAGTGAAAAATTACCATAAGGCACTGAGTTCCTCATATTCGATATCCGGAGCATTGAAAAGTTATAGTCCGATTTCGACAATTTTTTTTTTCAAAAGTTATGTCACAGCTCAAATACAGTATTTGTGTAAAGTTTTATTCCGCTTTCTTTATTGGTCCCTTGTGTATAAAGTACAAAGTGAAAGAATAAGATGGAATTCAAAATTGAGTAGTTTGGAAAGTAGTCGTGATTGTGAACCAATTTCGCATATATTCCATCCGTGTCAACAAGGTGTCAAAGAAGTTTTATAAACCGCATTTCGCTTTAATCGGTCGAGTAGTTTCTGAGATATGGTTTTTGTCCCATAAGTGGACGACGCCACGCCCATTTTCCATTAATTAATAAATCTGAGTGCAGCTCTCTCTCCTCTGCCATTTCTTCTGAAAAATTTAGTGTTTCTGACATATTCTGTTGGTGAGTTAACGCACCTTTAGTAATTTTCAATCGAACCTTTATATGAGAGGTGGGCGTGGTTATTATCCGATTTCAACTTTTTCCTTGGTGTGTGATAGGGTGAACAAAAAGTTCGGTTTATATAGCTTTATTGGATTACAAGATATTTACAAAACACTTATTTAGGGGCGGGGTCATATCCACTTAAAAAAAATGGCATCCAGATATGTCTCTTAGTTATGACCCTTTATAGGTTTTCCGTTTTTCGGCATTTTGTGGGCGTGGCAATCCGATTTTGCTCATCTTAAATACTAACCTCCTCAGAGTGCCACGGATGTGTACCAAGTTTCGTGAAGATATCTTAATTTTTACTAAAGTTATCCGTTGCACGGACAGACAGACATTCGGTTTTCAACTCATCTCTTCACCCTGATAACTTTGGCATATATAACCCCATATCTATAACTCGTTTAGTTTTGGGTGTTACACACAACCTTTATGTGAACAAAACTATTAAACTCGTTTAAGTTACGTTAAGTTATGTTCTGTTAGGTTTAGATCATTTACGTTATGTTAAGTTAAGGTAAGTTAGTCAAGGCAAGTTAAGTTAAGTTAAGATAAGTTAAGTCAAGTCAAGTTAAGTTAAGTTAAGTTAATGGAATTGAATTTACTAAAAAAAATAGTTCTTTGTATAATTACATATTTTGTATTTCAATAATTTCTACATGACGCTTAAATATTATTACAAAGTATAGTAGCTGGTATACATATCACAAATAACTGCTTCTTAGAACTAGAAAAATATTTGGAAATTTAATATGAATGCATTCTTCAGAAATTTTTTAAATAAAAATTGGACACAAACATGAATGTATACCGTCACCGCTACGGCTTACAAATAGGCATGTGCGCTAAAGTGGTCATAAATTAACACAGAAATTGTTAAAGAAAAAATCAATAAATTCATACAAATTTATGGGGCATAACAGCGTATTTAAGCACAATATGTCACTCGCTTAAGTATTCTGCGGATTTTAAACACATACATATATATACTACTAGTAAGTGAGTTTGTATATGTATTAAGTATGTGCACGCGCCGCTTGCGACAAAGCAATTCCATCATTCAATTGCTGACAACAGTTCGATGTTCAACAATTTATACAACAAAACACACACAAACACATGCATATAAACAATTTATTTATATTAGTGTGTGTGTGTGTGTGTGCTTACAGCTACTACATACGCAACATAGGTAAGTGTAGTATTAGTGTCCGACATTTCCAAGGAAATACCATCTTTCGCTCCCCTGAGATGGGGCACTTAAACGTACAACAAGTTTGTGTTTAAAGTAAAATACATAAAATATCTACTAAGTGTGCGACAGCCGGCCCATGACACATGCCCTCATTTATCTTAATACCGTGTACCATATACATACATATATACATATAACTATGCATCTGTGTGTATGTGTGTGTTAGTCATTTTTTGTAGTCCTTCCTTAACCGTTTGTTGTTGTTATTGTTTTTCGCTTTGTTTTGCTGGCTTACACGAGTTGTTTTCCTTTTATTTCATTAGATTTTCTTGCTATTCTTCGTTGTTGTTGTTGTTGTTTTGCTTTGTACACGGCGCACTCGCTTTTGTTGAAGCGCAACATTTCTCTCTCGAATCAATTAATTATTTATCGCTTAAATTCTTCTCCACTTGTCATTATGTCATTGTTTACTCGACATCGCTGCCACCACTGCCATCCCAGCCACTAGACGGCTACTAGTTGGTGCTGCTGCTACAGCCGCTGTTTGGTTTCACCCTGTTGCCTCACTTAGCCTCCGGCTGAAAGGACGCGAGTGCTTTGGGACGCCGGGTCGTTCGGTCGGCTGTCGTTAACAAAGCGGCATGCCATTCAGCCAGCCATTTGGACTAACGACAACTAATACGTCATTTCGACAGTGCGACGGCCGATTGGCGGGCGAAGTACACCGGCGGGCAAAGCAAAGCGAGAAAAAGACTCTTTCAACTTTATCAATTCTCAATTGAGTTTTGCAGCAGCAGCAGCAGCAAAAGAAATGTGCTTCTTAGACGCCTGACCTGGTCGTCTAGTTTTTTGCTGCTGGCTGTAAGCTTTTTTCTTTCCACCAGTACACCAATTGACTGGTTGAAAGTGTATCTAAGCTTAAATTATCTCACCGCTTTCGCTTTGCCTTTCTGCAATTCCATCGTTGCTGCTGTCAACGGGCATTATTGTTGGTCGCCTGTTGTTGCTGTTGTTGTTGTTGTTGCTGTGGTTGTGTACTTTGTGCTTGTTACTTTATAGCTCACAGCTCATATGCTATTCGCCGTTGGCTGCCTTCGCCTGCTTTTGGCTTCAGTTACATCCATTTACTTTCTTACTTTTAGTTATTCCATGTCTTTCTGATTGCTGTTGTTGTTGTTATTGTGTCACTGCTGTTATTTGTAGCTCTTAGGTATTTTCTTAAGCAACAATTGAAATCCCCAATTGACAAAAAGAAAACCAATTTACCAGACAACGACAACATCTTAGAACATACGCTAGATAAATTCATCAGGTGAATGCCAAAGTCTCTTTGTGTGTCTGTGTTTATCTTCAAGTGTATACCTATGTAAGGAAGCGTGTTTATAAATGAAACAGTGTAGTCAGTAATCTACCCAGTAGGTAATATGCAACAGGGGGGGATATGCACAGCTACTAAAAGATCTGTGGTTTCGGTATTGAAAGACCAAAGTGAACTAGATTTCCTCATATTGTATTAAGGGTCGGCTTTAAAGATCAAATTTCTTTAACAGAGATAGTTTAAAACAAACCCTCGACTACAAAAGTCCACCTAACCAGAACAGATATGGAATTATATTCCGAGAAACACGGTCAATTCAACAGCATTCTTAAAACGGTTTGGATAATGTCTTCTAATACTTCAATAAGAATAACACTAAGATACTTGGCCGGCGGAAGATTTGTGATGACGAATACCGATCAAATCATGGAAAACATCGAGTTAGACCGACATGTGGCATCGCCCAGGCGATAGAAATTAGTCACCAAACCATTTTAATCCATCTGCAGAAGGCTGTATACACAAAAAAGCTTGATGTTTGGGTACCGCATGATTTGACGCAAATAAACCGTCTGGACCGAATCAATGCCTGAACGACCTCGACCCATTTTTGAAGCCGATGGTGACTGGCGACGAAAAATGGATCACATATGACAATATCAAGCGAAACAGTGGCCAAGGTTTTGCTGAGTGTTTGTGATATTGGAAGGAAATCATCCAATATGAGCTGCTCCCATATGTCTAGACGCTTAATTCTACCATCTACTGCGAACAACTGGACCGCTTGAAACAGGAGATCGACCAGATCCAACGCCAGACCACACACTTCGTTGATGACTCGTCAGAATCTACGGGAGCTCGGATGTGAGGTTTTATTGCTTCCACCATATTGCCCATACATAGCACCAAGTGATTACCACCCGTTCCTGTCCTTGGCGAACGCCCTTGGTGGTGTAAAGTTGGAAAAACAACAATGAACGTTATATAGAATAATACCCAGAAGCACTCAAAAATCATCGGTCAAATACGAGTAAAAGTACTTCTTAACAAATTTCCTACTGGCCATACACTCCAACAATTACACACAGAAACACTCCACACAGCATACACCTCGACTAAAGTCAACCAGCTAACGGTAGCTAAAGCACAGCTACAGCTAAATAGGCCGTCAGTTGGCAGGCAGCAGTACAAGGAATTCCGCAAGTCACATTGCGAATGTTGTCCTTCGCATTAGATCAAACGACAATTGAATTTGTCATGTTAAAGTTTATATCGATGGCCATCTACAACAACAAACACAACAACAATAAAAGGCAATATTTTAATGTATAGAATAGCGTTGAGTAAAAAATAGCTGTAATTTTATACGGCAAGTAAGTACATTTATAAGGATATCATCAAACAGCCGCACTCAGACATACAAACTTACTCAGGGTCCAAAGACGCTAAGATTTCGTACTGTCACACATACAAATGTACTAATTCGAAACCAGTTGGGTGAATCTTTTTACTCGAATTTCACTAGAAGCAATTGATTTTCTTATGTTGGTGAAGCTTAGATTTTCATTAACTTATTTATTATTGCCGTTACTTATATACTTGCCAACGCTTAATAAAATCTTTATAGGCTTTTCTGTTCTATTCTAATTTATAAATACTTCGCGGTCGTTCCATTTTTATACTATAATGAGTAAGCTCACAAAACTATACAAACGATATGGCAACTATTCCAAGATATGGTCCTATACAAGTAGTAGCAAGTAGTGAATTCTATCTCCGGAGCACTAAACAAGGAAATATCTGAAAATGTGTGCGGCATTATTCTGAAAGATTTCGTTTACCTATATAATATTCATATGGGGCTTAGAACGAACTGTAAAATCTCAGGAATCCTGAGTATCTATTGAAGAGCTTTGTACACGAATAACTTTTACTGCATTCCTTGGAACTAATTGTCTCAGCAAAGTTCACCGTATCCCAAGTATCCATTTACGCAGTGAGACTAAATTTTACCGGACATTTTCGAAGTAAAAGAAGGCCGCGTTAGAATCAGTTCACCATCTCTTTCTGAGCTTTCGCATAAATAAGGTTGAAACATCTTGAAAGTCATATCTTCAGTCATCCAGAAGAATTGAAACGATCCTGATCACTAAAGGTTCAGTTGATTTCAAAGTTATAACTATCAGTAGAGACTTAGGAGACGTGACGAGGACTTAAAGATATTTATCCTGTCTAGGCAAAGCATATCCATAAAAATTGTGTGTATAGGCAGACGATGTTGATACTGAAGAGTTATACAATTATTTACACAATACTTGTTAATAATGGGTCCACACTCTTAATACCGTCTTCATATGTATGTATATGATTGGCGTTGAAACCGTTTAGCCGGATATGGCCGAATCAATGATAGCGCCAAGTGTATCCAGGTCGCTCTACATCTGGTCCCTCCAACGGCGTGGAGGCCTTCCCCTTCCTCGGCTTCCTCCGGCGGGTACTGCATCGAACACTTTCTGAGCTGGAGTGTTTTCGTCCATTCGGACAACATGACGGCGTAGTCGCTGTCTTTTTATTCGCTGATGTCAATGTCGTCGTATAAATCGTACAGCTCATCGTTACATCGTCTGCGGTATTCGCCGTTGCCAATGTTGTGAGGACCAAAATTGTCCTCTCGAAAACTCCTAGTGTCGTCTCAACTGATGTTGACGTCGTCTACTCTTCTGCATCATGAAACAGGACGGGAATGATAAGCGCCTTGTAGAGTTAGATCTTGGTTTGTCGAGAGAGGACTTTACTTTTCAATTGCCTACTCAGTCCAAAGTAGCACCTGTTAGCAAGGGTGATTCTGCCCTGGATTTCGAGGATGACATTGTTGGTGTTGTTGATGCTGGTTCCCAGGTAAACGAAATTACCTACGACTTCGAAGTTATGACTGTCAACAGTGACGTGAGAGCCAAGACGCGAATGCGCTGACTGTTTGTTTGGTGACAGGAGATATTTCGTCTTTTCCTCATTCACCTCCAGACACATTCGCGCCTTATCAAGGCGGGATATAGTTAATTAAGAAAATATTTTTCTTCTCAGAATAACACTCGTCTGTTGGACATGAATACTAGATGGTTTCAGTATTGGTTTCTAGAACTTTAGATTTTGTTTAGCAAGGTTTTAAACCACTGAATGAATGAATTATGACCGAGTACTGAACAAATTGTATTAATACTGATCAACAAATTATCAATGCTCTTGTACTGAATATCAATTCCTCATGCTTTAAGTCTATAAATTGTACAGACGTTTAATGTAATTTAAATTCGTATTATAGGGCTTTAGTGAAACTTGAGACTTTCTATACTCATCCATAAATGTTCTATGAAAAAGAGAGATTCCTTCGTGCAATTCCCTTTGCTCCATATTCCCTACACATAATTCATCAAAACCAAAAGCGCACTCAGGTGAAAATCAAATCAGAGTAAGTGAGCGGCGAACGCAAAGTGATACAAACTTTCAGCGAAATATTAAGTTTCCGACGATTAAATGCTTGAAAATGATTAATGACACGCAGACACTACAACTGAGCCGCCAACACAGAACACAACAGTTACAATGTATGTATATTTTATTTGAAAAGTTTGTGGCATAGATATACTTAAATAAAAACTCAGGAAAGTCGGTAACTTGCAGTGAAACTGAGGGATAGTTGGAGAAGAATATAGAATGACAACGGACATGGACCTACATATTCGGGCACTTAATCACTGCTAGTGCCAGAGTAATGTTTATTTGAGCAACGCAATGCCTATCGAATAATTTAATATGGCTTCGATTTCGCCTAGTATCGCCTTGTCTACGATTTCACTGGAAGGCTTGCATTTCAATTAGCAGCAATCTAACGGGAAATTGATATGTACCCACAGTAAATTAGGCAACCCAATGTGAGTTAATATGTGTGTGTGTGTGTGTTGGTCGAGAAGAAAAATGTCCGTAACAAATTAAAGGATAACAATTTGCCGGTGCTGTGATGGCATGCTCGTTTTTCTTCGAAGACGATTGCCGGCTACTCAATGCAGGGGCAGAATTTGTCAAGCGGCAAGGTCAAGCGAGCTGATGGTAAAGTGGAAAGGCAATGCAAATCGATGGTTGTCGAAAATAAGGCCACAAAACGGAAGAGGCAGTCGCGATGGCCAGGCATTCCGAACATAATAAAATCGCCATAATAATCAAGATGTCTACAATTGGGTGGACACTTCGTTATTAGGGTGCTCCTTAAAAAACCGAAACCAAATTTTTGAAAACTCAACTCCTTAATAAATTGGTCGTGGTAAGAGAAGATTAATGTGTTTTGTAAATGGGTCGAAGTTTATGAATCTTGAAGATATAAAAATTGCTATTTGTTCAATGAATCTCTAAACTTGGCACTAGTGTTGGCGAAGACTTCTAGTTTGGAGATCGTTAAGACTTCCCAACCTTTGTCTAGTTTATACTAAATCTGTGCAAATTTTTGGCGAAAAAATGGGAAGAAATTGTATGATTATATAACCCTGGTAAAACGATATGAACTTTGACCTCTCGGAAAAACACAATAATCTAGGATCAATATTTATATTTAAGAACTTCTAAAGCTGTGCAAATTTTTGGCGAAATAATGGGAAGAAATTGTATGATTATATAACCCTGGTAAAACGATATGAACTTTGACCTCTCGGAAAAACACAATAATCTGGGATCAATATTTATATTTAAGAACTTCTAAAGCTGTGCAAATTTTTGGGGAAGTAATTATATAATTGTATAACCCTGGTAAAACGATATGAACTTTGACCTCTGGGAAAAACACAATAATGATCACCATTCGTTACCAGAATGTTTAAATAATAACTTGGAATATACTAGTATAGAATTATAGATTAAAATTGATGAAAACTAAGTTAGAAATTGTCTTTCTACATTTAAGAACCACCCTAATTAATATACATACAATATGCCTAACTCACCGCCTGTGAGTATATGATTCTGCATCAATCTGTTGTCGTCTCTGTGCACAACTATTTGTCCACCCTTAATGGCGGCGTCTTTGCTCATGAAGACTTTCTTACGAACCTTTGGCCTTTGGCTTTGTACGTGTGTACTTTTCGGGCATAAAAATAACATAAATACATACGATTACTTGGGTATGTATGTGTTGGCTTGTAATAAAATGCAAGGGTGTCTGTGCTTCGATCTACTATATGCCAACTGTAATTCCAACTTGACCTTCCCTTAATCAATTATGAATGAGATTTATGCGCATTAAGACATTGAAACATGAGAAGAACGCAAAGTTATTTCCTGCTTATTATTTATCCTTGTGATTGTTTATTTTCTTTTCTCCTTGTATCTTGTTACACAGCGTTCGGTGAGGGAGAACGATGGCAAAGGAGCATAATAAAATAAGAGTTGAAATGCGCTTAATTCTTGCTTTTAATGCCGAGGTGTGATAAAGACGGGCGCAGGCGGTAACTTTATCCGTAGTTCTGCTATTATTCATACACATACATACAGTTTATCTAACTTAACCTATAATCAAGCAAAGTTGCAGCGTTTTGTGTTAAAAGTTAGGTCACAAATTGACAGCGCGAAAGGAATAATGTTGCAAGCACTCTTGTTTTTGTTTAATTTCCCGGCAACTTGGTTTATAACATTGTTGTTGCTATAAATTTTAGTTTAAAAATAGTTTTCTGAAATTGTCGGCAAAGGTCAAAAAAGAAAAAAAAAATTCCTGCAGGAATATTTTTACTAAAACAAGTAAGGAATGGCTAAGTTCGGGTGTAACCGAACATTTTATACTCTCGCAATTTATTTATTTAACTTTATTTATATTATTTAATATACAATTTGACCCACATATTCGTCATATATATTGTATAAAGTCCATTGAAAGTTGGAAACCATAATATTAGGTTAGAAGCACCGAGGAAGCATCCTCGTGTTCGATATATGGGGCCTTAAAAACCTATGGTCCGATTTCGGTGATTTTTAGAATGGGGCTGCCACACTATAAACGTAGTATTTGTGCAAAGTTCTACACCGATATCTTCATTAGTGTTTACTTTATATATTGTAAAGTTAACGATTCAGATCGTCTTCAAAGTTCTGGTATATAGGAAGTAGGCGTGGTTGTAAAGCGATTTGGCCTATTTTCACAACATATCATTGGGATGTAAAGAAACTATTACAAACCAAGTTTCATTGAAATCGGTCGAGTAGTTAATGAGGTATGGGTTTTGACCCATAAGTTGGCGACGCCACGCCCACTTTCCATTTTGTAAGAAAATCTGAGTGCAGCTCCCATCTGCCATTTCTTATGTGGAATTTAGTGTTTCTGACGTTTTTCGTTAGTGAGTTAAACCACTTTTAGTAATTTTCAACCTATCCTTTGTATGGGAGGAGGGTGTGATTATTATTCGATTTCTTTCATTTTTAGACTGTTTTAAGAAGTGGCTAAAAAAACGACTGCAGAAGTTTAAGATTTTGCTTTATATAGCTATATTGGTTTCCGAGATATGTACAAAAAACCTATTTGAGGGTGGGGCCACGCCCACCTCCTCAAAAAAATTACATCCAAATATGCCCCTTCATAGTGCGATCCTTCATAATTTCTAGCTAAATGGCCTCGTTATTGGTCAGGCAGTAATCCACACATATTCCATAAGTCACCATTGCATCCCGAAAACTTACGATTTGGTGTGGTTTAGGTGCGTCATTGTACTTCTCCCGTGATGATCAAGACCGCCACGTTACTGTAAATGATAATCGCTACCGCTCAATGATAACCGAATATTTTTGGACCGAATTACAGTTACACTCACAATGTACCGAAGTTCCTCTACCTCTCGTAAAGGGTGATTTTTTAAGAGCTTGATAACTTTAAAAAAAAAAAAAAACGCATAAAATTTGCAAAATCTCATCGGTTCTTTATTTGAAACGTTAGATTGGTTCATGACATTTACTTTTTGAAGATAATTTCATTTAAATGTTGACCGCGGCTGCGTCTTAGGTGGTCCATTCGGAAAGTCCAATTTTGGGCAACTTTTTCGAGCATTTCGGCCGGAATAGCCCGAATTTCTTCGGAAATGTTGTCTTCCAAAGCTGGAATAGTTGCTGGCTTATTTCTGTAGACTTTAGACTTGACGTAGCCCCACAAAAAATAGTCTAAAGGCGTTAAATCGCATGATCTTGGTGGCCAACTTACGGGTCCATTTCTTGAGATGAATTGTTCTCCGAAGTTTTCCCTCAAAATGGCCATAGAATCGCGAGCTGTGTGGCATGTAGCGCCATCTTGTTGAAACCACATGTCAACCAAGTTCAGTTCTTCCATTTTTCGCAACAAAAAGTTTGTTAGCATCGAACGATAGCGATCGCCATTCACCGTAACGTTGCGTCCAACAGCATCTTTGAAAAAATACGGTCCAATGATTCCACCAGCGTACAAACCACACCAAACAGTGCATTTTTCGGGATGCATGGGCAGTTCTTGAACGGCTTCTGGTTGCTCTTCACCCCAAATGCGGCAATTTTGCTTATTTACGTAGCCATTCAACCAGAAATGAGCCTCATCGCTGAACAAAATTTGTCGATAAACACATTTCGAACCGAACACTGATTTTGGTAATAAAATTCAATGATTTGCAAGCGTTGCTCGTTAGTAAGTCTATTCATGATGAAATGTCAAAGCATACTGAGCATCTTTCTCTTTGACACCATGTCTGAAATCCCACGTGATCTGTCAAATACTAATGCATGAAAATCCTAACCTCAAAAAAATCACCCGTTAGAATGTGATAAGGCTGTCTAACTTTATCAATTGGTATCTCTCTAAATGAGACACCAACTGGCAAGGAAGGCCGTGGCTACCAAGCTAGTAGGGTTGGAGCCCTTCATCGCAGTTGGTCGGCACGTTCTTGGATAAGAACAGGAATTGGCTACAGGAATCAGTGCTGGCTGCACATGCAGGGACATCGCCACTCCAAACTCGGAGGATACAATTTGAAAAGACCCAAACAGTTAATTGCGCTCCCTAGGAACAAACTGAGTCAACTAGTGGCACTCTATACCGTAAAGTGCAGACTACGGTGTCATCTGCACAAACTGGAGATCTACTCGTCGGATCTTTGCCGATTCTGCGATTTGGTAGCGGAGACACCAGAGCACTTACTCCTTGAAGAGTAAGAAAAGGGGACGGACAATTGGGCTCTGTATCCCCAAAGAGGTAGTATCGCATCCATCAGCCCTGGAACACTGTTAAGGTTTCTTAACGTGACGGGGTTAGAAGGATTAATGTGATAACTGGAGTGGGCACAATAGACCTTAGAATCCTCTGGGTGTGGTTTGGCAAAAATGAAACTACTCTTAAATTACATGGCTAGTATCTCTTAGTTCGAAGTTTTTTTTAAACCGTAATCCCAGCATGTGTCGGCCAATATTAAGACTAACTCTAGCGGTCAATTTTCTGAACTAAAATTGCAATGAACGACTTCATCGAGTCTCGAAGTGTACAATCGAATTTTGGAGTCGAATATATGTTTGACTCCTTGCAATCTAAACGCATAATGCAGCAATAATAGACACGCTCTCAATGAACTCCGTTGAAGTTAACTGCCAATTGTATCTATCTATTTTATTATACTCAAATATTTCTGTACTCGTCAATTGCATATTTATGAAGCATTGTAAAGGGATCTTTCTTAAATAAATAAATAATTGAAAGCATACAAAAGCAAAGGTGGCACAATAAATGTGAAAATATCTAAGTAAACATAGAAGAATATATTCTGCTCATCATTGTCATGCAGACACACACGTATAGATATATCTGTATCTGATATATATATATATATATATATATATAGATTAAGAAAACACATTGAAAATGTATGAGCATTTTATAAATGCTGCGCAGTCATTGACAAGTAGCTATTCATTCATGCAGACATATCTACATATATATACATATATATTTACCTTTGTTCGTCTTCGATTCTTCGTTCATTGTGTGTGCGAGCGTGGCAAAGTTGCCGCAAGTGCTGCTTCATTTGTTTACACTTGAAGGTTTTATAGATTCTTCTTTCCTTTTATTGCACCCCAACTCATATGCCAATAAAATGGTGGAGAACATGTTGACGAATCACGAATGCACATATATATTTGTATGTATGTATGTGTACGTAAATACATGTCGTCATATTAAAAAACATTAATATTACCATACAAATATATTTATGAGTAAGTTGGTATGTATGTGTGCGTTTTTCAAGTGCGGTGTCTTACCACCCACCGGTTTTCCGTTTTCACGAGACATTTGCGTTGGCAAGAAGGAAATCGTGTGAAATCAATTGTTAAAATATCAATACATATATGTATACACATCAATGCGATATTAAGTAAACAAAAAGCGAAAAATTAATGTAAACACAAACACATGAAAATATACAGGTATTTGTTGATGCTCTTAAGAACACGGCTTTCTTTAAGCTTCGAGTGGAAAAATGTAAATATGTGTGTTCATCCTGTGAGACATCATATAGTAAATATATAGAACATACACAGATTTCACTTAAAATTTTACCTCTCCCCCTCCATAGCTGCCCCCACATTTATTGACTTAAGTGCGTTGGTGTCATTTGTGTATGTATTATTTTACACATGTTCACTTCATTGAACTCGCTTACAGAGAGACAGTGATAGGCGATAATCGTTAGACTAATATGATTTGTTTATATCATGTCTATATTTATATGATAACAGTAAATAAAGTTGAAAGTATAAGCGGCTTAAAAATGTGAGTTACTAATTCCGAAAATGGTAAGACAGTTAATCGATTTTGTGGTTTTGTTTGTTTTTCCCGAAATTTTCGTGAGTACAGTTAATATATTGAGCTACAGTTTGGTTTAAAGAAATTGAAAGAAGCAAAAGCTTTTAGACAAGCAATGTGATGATACAAATAAATATATTGTAAGGGAAAACTTTTAATTGGACTCATTTTATCAAATGTTGTACTATATTTTCAGATTCTGTGATTCTTAGCGCACCCATAGAGACACGGAGTGGAGTTTTATTAAGATAGTTTACTTATTTCTCGAGATATTTATCGTTAAATTAACAGAATTGTCGTGAATTTTTATATCGGATATGAGGGGACTCAGGGAAGGCCTCTAGTATCTATATATTTTTAGCACAAAGACAAGGCTTGTGCGAATGCGATTTGGTTTAACTCAGTTCTGTAGTCTATTTAATGTTTTCTACAAGTGAGAATCTGTTATCAGATTTTGTAACTTACCCACTTACTTTATCTTATCTACATTAGATTGTCAAATATCTCGCTTCCGCCTTTTTGTCTTTTGAATTTCGGGATGGTACTTCGAACTGCGGAGGATTGGTTTCGACGATTCAGAGCGGGTGAAAACGACACCATGGATAAGACAGCAGGCGGAAGATCAAATCATGGAAAATATCAAGTTAGACCGGCATGTGGCATCTCGTGACATCGTTCAGGAGTTATATTTTGGAGTTAGTCACCGAACCATTTTAAACTATCTGCAGAAGGCTAGATACACAAAAAAGCTTGATGTTTGGGTGCCGCATGATTTGACGCATACAAACTTTCTCAACCGAATCAACGTCTGCGATATTCTGCTGAAACGGAACGAACTCGACCCATTTTTGAAGCGGATGGTGATTGGCGACTAAAAATGGATCACATACGACAATATCAAGCGAAAACGGTTGTGGTCGAAGGCCGGAGAATCGTCCCAAACAATGGCCAAGTCGGGATTGACACCCACGAAGGTTTTGCTGTGTGTTTGATGGGATTGGAAAGGAATCATCCAGTATGAGCTGCTCCCATATGGCCAGACGCTTAATTCTATCATATACGGTGAACAACTGGATCGCTTGAAGCAGGCGTTCGACCAGAAGCGTCCAGAATTTGCCAACAGGAAGGGTTTACTGTTATACCAGGACAACGACAGACCACACACTTCGTTGATAACTCGTCAGAGGCCACGGGAGTGGCTCTGGGGAGATTTTCTCGCATCCACCATATAGCCCGGACATAACGCCAAGTGATTACCACCTGTTCCTGTCCATGGCGAAAGCCCTTGGTGGTGTAAAGTTTAACTCAAAAGAGGCTTGTGAAAAGTGGCTGACCGAATTCTTCACAAATAAGGAGGGGCGCGGAAGGGACAACCTTATATATTATATTTATATATCCCACATCTATCTCGTTAAGTGTTAGGTGTTACAAGCAATCGTTTCAGTGCAACATTTTAATCCGTGATTTCGAAATCGACAAATCTGGACCCCATTAATGAGGTCTGTTCTGACCTATGTAATCGAAAAGGACCGAACTTCACTTGACTCATATTAATAGTAATACCGTGGTGAGGCTACCAAATAATTTTTTTGTTATGACTTGGGGTTGTTATTATGTGTACTGTATATGTTTGGGGTCACTGAATCCGAATCAGAGGTCTATTTGACCCAGAAAACCAATATGTCGGACAGAGATTTTTAAAATTCATCAGATTCACTTGAAACTCGCTACTCAGGAGTTTTCAGGGTCACGATCCCAGTATCGATTTTTCAATATTTAAAATGGCGGAACGAATATGGTGGACGCTTCTTTGAAAAATTCAACGAAATCGCTTGAAAATTGTTACTTGGGGGGTTTTGTGATCGCTCAAGAAAATTGTCGTGCATTTCGTACTGGTTACTCAAAATTTTAGATTACACAGTCACACAAAAAAAAATATTATGACCTGGGTGTCTTACTATGTGTACCAAATGTATTTGGGATCGCTGAATTCGAATCCGAGCTCCATTTAACTCCATCAGATCAGAGTTTTGACATAACCTCAGAACATCAACATGGCCGGACAGTGAAATCTACTTATTTTAAGGACATTTTCTGATTGGAGTCTTCTCGGAAAATATATACAATATATAATTTTTTGGAACTCAATATTGAGATTGAGGTGAAACCTCTCACACCTAGCTATATGCCTCATTCAGTTTGGTACTTAACTCAAGATGAGTGCATTGCGGATTTTCCAATTCCTGGAGCAAGTAGTGAAAGATCTTACCACCTCTTCACAGATTTTATGCGCTTAGATGAGTAATCAATTGGAAAGAGTGTAATAATACTCATGAGATTGTACGAAGTGTTAAAATAGACTATGCACCTCTGTTTAGATGTTTTTGTGTTTTTAAAAGTTCTTTAGATCTTAAATGATTCCTGTTAGGACCTAAAGAAGTCTCATACCTATTATGGTTTATTATCGATAATAAACAATTTGAAGGTGATATTTGGAAAGAATTAATATCGAAGCTTACAAATATTACAGTTATAAACGAAATTTTATTGAGTCACAAATCAGAATACTGCAACTCAAAGCAAAGGAATTAAATGTATAGAGTACTTTGTTTAATGTTACTACTTCTTCAAAGCGAAATTGAGCGTGTAATAAATTATGTTTAAACAATTTTCATCGAAATCATAAATTTGCACTAACTAAATTTGCTACTTGCCATATTTCCCAACTAATTTCTAATTGTTATGAAATTTTCGCAACTTTCGCAATTTCAATATGAAATTTAATATGCACGCAATGACATTATTCATAAAAGTTATATAAATCTTGTGAAAAATTTGTGATTTGCGCGCGCACACAAACGCTCAGCCAAGTATGAAAATATAAGCGAGCTTGTTGTGTTCTATTTTTTTTTCAGCCAGCGAACAGGGTCAGGCCGTTAATTTTGCATGCTGTACAATGGGGGAAAATGTATTTTAAATTATAACGCACGAAAATAGAGGAGCGCGTGCACAATTTTTCACATTTGCAACGAATGGGTGCCGATGTCGCTGAGCGAGCGGTGGCGGCGGCGGTGCGCTTGCGGCATCTATGCTTTCGGGTAAGCAGCGGCATTATGGCAGCGCCCATAAGCCTTGCAAGGCGACATAATTTTGCAATTAAATTCTTTGCTTGTGCAACAATGGGGCACGAAAGTGCACACGAACACACACACACACACACATGTATATATATATAAATTGAATTTCGTTAGTTTATGTGTACGTGTGTGTGTGGCAAATTGACCGCAGGGGGTTTGTGGCTTGCTTAGTACGAGAGAGCGAAAAAATATATAATTTTTTTGGCCAGCGCAACGCAATAATTGAAATAGAAACCCTAGTAAATTTTCCTATGTCTCTACGTCTCCTATGTATATGTAAATGTATGTGTGTGTGCGTTTAAGTAATAAATTTTCATAAAATGCACTGCTATAATAACAATAGACGACGACGACGACCACGACTAGCACTGGCACAGCGACTAAGTAACAATAATGCAAACAATGTCTTATAGCTACAACAACAACAACAACACGCAAATTAACCTTACTTGTAGTGGCGATTTGCAATTGTTATTTTTGTTATTGTTGCTGTTTGAGCATTTTCTGTAGTCGCCATATAAGCCTCATAGTTGATTCGTAAGGTCACAAGTATTTAGTTGAGCATTTAAAGCTCTACATGCGGCTAGTTGGCCTACACGCTTACATACATACTTGTACTGCCTTCTCGGCTAGGCTGGCGACCCCTCTCGTCGCTCGCGCAGTCACATAAATTGGCACGCTGCATTTATAATAATTAATTGTGCACAAATAAAATCGCTGTGTGATACATGAAATGCTGGGAAAATAAACACGAGCACACATATGAGCTCGCCAGCAAGCAGAGTGGAAGTTGTTTTGTCGTCCTAGGAAGAGTCTCCTTGCCGCAGCTCTACCTCATCTCCGCTTCCAAGCACTGAAATATATATTTTTTTGAATTTCTGCCTCTAAATAAGTGTAGATCTAACTGCTTGTAGCGTCTACAACTATTTTCACTGCCTTTTTACAGCTCTCTCAGTGCTGCTGTGTATTTACTTTCCACATGGTTCCTTAATAAAAATTAGAAACTTAATTATTTTTTTCGGCCGTTGCTTGCACGCCACTGTACGCCAGCTAAAAATTTAATTTAATGTTGCTACATTTTTGCTGTGGGCTCATTCCGTGAATACTGCATAGAGCAATATCAGTCGTAGGCTCATGAAGGTCTGCATGCCTCATAAAGAATCGTAAGAGAGCTTTTAATCAACTCAAGTCGAACTTTGTGTACTTTAACGTGTTTATGCTGTTAATTACTTGAAGTTGACTTTACAGTGTACTTCAAACTATTTTAACAACTATTAGTTTAAGCGCTACTAAAGGTTCTAATTCTAGAGAATTGTTTCGGTCATTATCAATACGAAAGAAGGAACCAAGATTAAGGGAACACCCCCCTTAATATCGATTTAAAATTTTGACGATTTTCAATGGGCTGGTAAATGACCGTAAATTATTTTTAGGGTTGCAATTTTGTATACATTTATTTGAAGACTTAAAAAAATAGAAAAAAAAATTTACATACTTTTTTGTTGTTGTTTTTTTTTTTTGATCAAACAAAAGCCCTTCTTTTTGGCGGCGCATGTGATTTCCGCTCACTGGAACATCTGAAACCAAAAGTTAAACGGGATTAGAATGAGTACATGGTTGGCTCTGGTAGGAACTAGGATTATTACTTTCGCACAAAAATTAAGAAAATGGCGGACCTTTGACATTTTTTTCTGAAAATTGCCTTTTTTCAGCGACAAATCAGGTTGAAAAGTAAGGAAGATCTTCACCAATTTGATTTATCCTAGTTCATACCATAGCTATATATGTATAGAATAACCTTTTCAAAATTTGGAACCGATTTGATTATTAGGTTTTGAGTAAAAACACTGTTTCGAGAAAAACGCGTTTAAAGTTTTGAGAAGCAAATTCTTGGATATAAAACCTACCTACGTACTACCATAAATCAGCTATATCTTCGAGAGTTTTTGAAATTTTCACCTGAAAAATTAAAGGAACATTCTTGAATAGTTATAGGTTGGAATTAAAAAAAAATCGATTTTTTTTTAAAACGGGAATGGGGTGTCCCCTTAAACGAACGCCAGATCAAATCACAATACGGTTAGTGTAAAAATGTCAAGTGAACTCGAATAAACTCGGTTTCGGCTCATTTACAGATTTTCCAAATTTTGAGTCCTAATTTTACAAGTTTAATTTTGCTTTATTGAATCAGTGGGGTTCAATCATTCTACAAACCAAATGACCGTGCTCAAAACTGCTACATTAGCACCAGAGAGGTAGCATAGCTGTTTAAAGTATTTTCTAGAATTATACAATATATATTGGTTGCTAGTTTGATTAAAAAAAATCAAAATCCACTCAATTAGATGAAAGCTATCAATTCTAAATCTCGTTAAATCAGCTAGGCTGAACAGATCCCACCCTTTTTAAAGAAAACAAATTATTTTTGTCAAACTCAATTTATTGGGTCTTAAATCTTAAAAATATTCTCTGAAAATTTGTAGTTGATCCGATAATTACTTTTCGAGTTATTCGACAAATAACAAAGAGCGCTCAGGCACTCCAACACACTAGTGTCAAACTTTAAATACGTTTATCTCAAAACAATGTTTTTTGAAATTTCGATTTAAGATTTCGATTTTTTAAGGCCAATTAACTGTTGATTTTTTCCCGAAAATCTAAAAAAATTTCCTGAGGCCGCCATTTTGTTAATTTTTGAAAAAAAAGCTTCGGATCAGGCCCAGGATTATCTATTTATAAGACTAATTTTTTTTATCCGATTGATTTTAGATGAATCTCCATGAACTTAAGATTGTCTCCACAAGGACCTTTTTTCGGAACTGGGTCAACACAGACAGCTCTTCTTATAACTTTGGAAATTATAATTTTTTTTTTTCAAATTTTCTTGACTCTAAGTCAAAACATTGGTAATAATGCTATTTTATTACTTTTGGAAAATAACATGATTTAATAGCAAAAAAAAAATTACTGAAAATTCTCATTTTTTTGTGTCTCTGACTACCCCTTACCCCTTAATAAATCGACATATGAGAGTTATTATCGAGTTTCCAAGTATTCGATATCATAGTTGTACTAGGATTTAGATTTACTTTCCAAAGAGATGCAGTCATCTCTTCACCGACGCAAAATTTGTTTCCTCTGATTATTCTTTTGATGTATAAAAGTGAGTTTTAAAGGTTACTTTTAACAACAAAATATATGGCTTGTAATAGTGCCCTCTCCTAGAAAAGATACGAACTTTTTAATCTCTTAAGATATTACAATTATCGTTTCATTTTAGAGAATCTGCTGCCCTGAGGTTTATGAAGAACGATTTGATATATGTCTCGACTGTGGATCAATCATAGTCTGCAGAACTGTTGTATTATAAAACAAATTCTTCAAAAGTAAGGTAGTGATTCGGTTTTCTAGAGATATAATATTACCATTTTACTAAGATCCACAGCTAAATGAGAAGCCGCTGTCAATATAAGATGCTATATGGAACAGTATCCAAAATTTGCTTTCAGAAACAATCTCTAGTTTGTTTTACATTCTATCTCGGTGTTATCGATGATGCTGAGAACAGCAATTTGATGTTTTTTCTGTGAAGTTCTATGAAGTCCAACGATGCATCGATGTCATATGATGTTCTTAATTTTATCTACGGATAGACCCAGAAAGTGTCACCAAGTTTGCTTATTTTAGTAGATCGACTCGATCTCAGAAAATATACTCTAATTTGATGTGAAAAATAGGAGTTTAAATTCACTTTCTCATCCGATTACTTGGTATTTTTGTTAAAAGCTGCCTCAATGGTTTCTTGAAGTTTTTATCAGTCATACATATGCCATTGCTCAGAATCTTATCATATCCATGAACTTTTAGACGTTCTTTTGTGTAACTACGAGGAGATCTTGGCTTATAAAACTTAAGAACTTTATTAACTTGTAAGTTATATATTAGGCGCTTCTGCTAAAGCTTGCCCACGATTAAAAACTGTAAATTTTCTTTTTCCTCTTAATGATTTTCCTAGTGGGCATTAAATGCACTCTCCTCTGTGTGCGTGTGGTATGTTTAAGTACCGTGTTTATGTGCCGCCGTAAATTGCAGCATTTATTTTCAAGATGAATAGCTTTACAATTTCAGCAAGCTGACCAAATAAACGCATACACAAACGCATTGGCTGGCATTGGTCGGTGTGTGTGTGTGAGAGTGTCATGTTTTTAATTTATATATAAATACTTACATACACACATACATATATTTGCACTAACATAATGTGTTTTCGGAAAGTTACGTAATATTTTTATATTTACAAAAAATATGTGAGTAAATATAGTTGTAACTTTACAATTTATATGTTGGTATATATATGGGCAAGTGTAAATATACGCAGAGCATACAATTTTCTCAATTCCTTTTCCACTAAATCACAGCCGCAGTGACACTACGAGCGGGACCAAGAAATTGTAAATAAATGAATGCCACAAATTTTCAGTCAAAGAAATAAATAACGATGTATGGAAAAATAAATATGAATACTTGCGTTTGTGTGTATGTATATACTTTTGTAAGAAAATATACAGATTTGAAAAAGTTAAAAATTAAAAATCCCAAAAAGTGCTCAAATTTTTTTACATTATCAAGATATAGGGTAAAATTAACAGAAAAAGGTCTTTACTTCATCAATCCCAAGGAATCTTCTTACATCCTTTATTGGCAATATAGCTTTCGTGATAGTTCTAAATAACTCGGCATTAGTTGGATTCAAAAAAATATTCCAAAGTTCGAAGATATTAATAAAATAACATTTTTCTGCAATCGGTCGAAGCAGACCTCTTCCTCTCGTCTACCTTCAAGATTTCAATATTGTCAAGACTGTATAGTCTAGGGTGATAACGACACCATGGATAAGACAGCCGGCGGAAGACCTGTGACGACAAATACCGATCAAATCATGGAAAACATTGAGTTAGACCGGTATGTGGCAGCTCGTGACATCGCGGAGGAGATGGGGGTTAGTCACCAAAACATTTTAAACCATCTGCAGAAGGCTGGATACACAAAAAAGCTTGATGGTTGGGTTGCCGCATGATTTGACGTAAAAAAACCCTTCTGGACCGAATCAACGCCTGCGATATGCTGTTGAAACGGAACGAACTCGACCCATCTTGGAAGCGGATGGTGACTGGCTGGATGGTGATCAAGTGAAAACGGTCGTGGTCGAAGGCCGGTGAATCGTCCCAAACAGTGGCCAAGCCAAGATTGACGGCCAGGAAGGTGTGTTTGATGGGATTGGAAGGGAATCGTCCACTCAGAGCTCCACCCATATGGCCAGAGGCTTAATTCCACCATCTACTGCGAACAACTGGATCGCTTGAAGTAGGCGATCGACCAGAAGCGTTCAGAATTGGCCAACAAGAAGGGTGTAGTGTTCCACCAGGACAACGCCAGACCACACACTTTGTTGATGACTCGTCAGAAGCTACGGGAGCTCGTATGGGAAGTTTTATCGCATCCACCATATAGCCCGGACATAGCGTCAAATGATTACCACCTGTTCCAGTCCATGGCGAACGCCGTTGGTGGTGTAAAGTTGAACTCAAAAGAGGCTTGTGCAAAGGGGCTGTCCGATTTCTTCGCAAATAAGGAGAGGGCTTCCAGTCCATTCGCCATTAAAACACATTAGTGAACGATTCCAGCGATAGTAGACTATTGGTCCAGCCACCACTTTCTAAAGTTAGCATAAATTACACCTCTTCTCTCTCTGGGGCATTAAAGATAGCAATACACAATTCTTTCTAACGGTGCAGTACCTTGTAATTAAAGTTTACCAAACAACAACGATTAATAACATATTCAAATGCAATATCAATACAATTTTACGACTAACTATAAGTAAACTTTGCGCTAAACTACTCCCAGATTGGATATTACTTTTGTGAATCAAACACGAGAATCTCAAACACAGCTCACCACAACTTAGTGGAATGAGTACCGTAAATATATAAATATAAATTTGTGCTTGTCGCCAAGAAGGTCAACACAGAGAAACCACATCCGCTGTAGCTTTGCGTTCTCAGGTGACCAACAATCGTAAAATGGGAAGACACTTGTGTTAACTTGTAATTTATTTACACACCATAGGCCACATTGGAGCCACAAGAACGGCTGGGAATGGCAGTGGCAGCGGCCAGTAACGCAATGTATTTAATGAACATTTGTTGTTGTCTTTGAGTCAAAATTATTTGAATTTTCCACTAACAGCTACTTAGGTGCGATTGCAAATAAATGACTGCTAGATTATTTAGTTGCATTTAAATGTTGTCTCCGTGTAGTCCACTGGGAGCTAACTATAAGAACATAACAAATAATGCTTGACTGCGGTGAGGGAACTGCGGAACTCTGTGTTGCGGCGACAGCGGCATTAGACGCACTCGGCTAAGTCCAGGTGTTTGCGAGTGTGAGTGGGAAAAGGTGTGCGACGGACGGGTAGAGGAGTGTGAGATAACTGCGAAGAGTTCCAAATAATGTTTGTTGTGCAGTAAACTATTTGAAAATGTGTAGGGTGGTCCATACTTCTTTTATTTTGGGCATCACGGAATCTTTAATGGTCTTAAAACGCTTTACTACACGCATCAGTGACTCGCCAGTAGCTTCGGGAACTTGGTTGGGAGCTGCTTGTGCATCCACTTTATAATGTAGACCTGATCTCAAGTGATACCTGTTTCGGTTCATTTTGCTGGTGAAAAGTTGCGAAAATCGATTGCTTCAGGGACGATTTGGTGTATGTATTGGAACGACCTTTGGTTCCAGCAATTATGTATACTTCTATCGAAATTTTGTCATCTTGGCGATGTCAGTTGCTAATCTCGATAAACGATTTATCCGTGTTAGACGTTTTTGGCAGTTAAGATCGATATCTTGTCCTTCAGCTCCTTGAATAACAACCAAATTATGTAGAAGAGGAAGTTTAACGGAGTTTCTACTGTGAAGACGTCCAATGCAGTCACATCAATAATTATTATTTTAAAAGAGATATTTTTATTTTCTCTTTTATTATAAACAAATTTTGAATATCCGAAAATAATTCATTGCATGAACCACCCTGTCAAACTAACAACAAAATGTATCTTATAAACTTTTCACTATTTATTATAGGTATGTCCGTCTGTCCATGCGAGAATAGTGCAGTGTTGTTGATTATTGCTTATTTATGCTTGTCGTGAGACTTACAAGGAGTGGTAATATACATAAATTACCAAAATATAAATAAATAAAATAATATTTTATGTTCAAATATTTTGAAATTAACCCAAATTTACTTTGACTGCATATTTATTACAACAAATATTAAATGAATGTGGAATAATATGTGACTGTGGCTGAAACCATATACATATATTACTAACAACAATAAACCAATTCACATAAATAACGGACTATATCGGCGCAGTTGCAGTGTTGCAGCGCTGACTTTTGTATAGAATTATGTTTTTATGAAAAATATAAATACTGCTTCAAGACGATTTATTGTAATATCACAAACAAAAATGAATTTAAGCTTCTGGTAGAGATTGCTTATATATGTAGATGTGTATAGCGAAGTATACGATGGTAACTAGATCAGTTATGTTACTACTCTGAACGTAATTAGTTAGGTATACACATGGACATATTATTCCAACTTGCTGAAAACACAATAGCTGATTGCAAACTTTGTAACTGTAAGATTGTGATGAAAAGGTCTGTAACATGACAACAACCTGCTCTATGCTCTATGCTCTTTCATGCTCTTATGGGAGTATGGATTATTAACAATTTCCGCTGACAAAGTTGTCCATATACCAACAACTGGAAACAAAACAAGTAAGGAAAGGCTAAGTTCGGGTACAACCGAATAATTTAAACTCTCGCAATTTATTGATTTCATAAAATTTCATAAAGATCACACAAAATTTGACCCATATATGTGGCATAAAGTCCAATAGAAGAGCGAAATTCATCCTATATAGTATATGAGGGCTCATGTAATTCCTGAACCGATTTCACTCATTTTCACCACCAAGGTACATTATATCCAGGACTATACCCTCACTTAATTTTGCTAAGGTATCTCACATATTAACCGATATGTGCGGAGTAAATCCCACCTTTTTTTTTGAAGAACCTATAATTAGGTCTATGGGAGCTAGGCGAATATATGACCCGATTTTAACCATTTTTGGTACAGAGACACACTATTAAAAAACAATTTAGAAGAAAAATATTTCCTCTGAGTTAATTAAAAATACCTGAGAGATTTACCGATATTTTCGGTGACAAATTACCCTAAGGCACTGAGTTATAGTCCGATTTCGACAATTTTTCCACAAGGGAAGTCACAGAATATATACGGTATTTTTGCAAAGCTTTTTCCGCTATCTTTATCGTTCCTTATGTATATATAATAGTATAAAGTGAAGGAATCCGATGGTATTCAGAATTTAGTTAAGTAGTCGTGGTTGTGAACCGATTTCGCCCATTTTTCATCCGTGTCATCAGGGTGTCTAGAAAGTGTTATATACCGAATTTCATTGTAATCGGTCGAGTAGTTTTTGAGATATGGGTTTTAACCTATAAGTAGGCCGTCGCCCATTTTCCATTTTGTAAAAAAACCTGAGTGTAGTTCTCCTCTGCCATTTCTTCTGAAAAACTTAGTGACGCTTCTGACGTTTTCCGTTAGTAAGTTATTTTAATTTAAGTTATTATTCTAGGAGACCATATTGATTATTGTTGCATTGCCTTTTTCGCTGTATTTGGACTCAGTGTTATTTATCGTTTTATTCAACCTGGAGTTTCTTAATAGTGAGAAGCGCTTACACAAAAATCTATTTCCATTCTATTTTGAAATATAGCCCATATTATTGGCTCTGATATAGATCTTTGGCCTTTGGTGTTAATTTGACTTATGCAGATATCTTCGTTTCTTGCTAAAAAATTAAAGAGATATTTTTATTAAATCCAATTGCCGTTTCGGGAGGATGGAAAAAGCTGATAATGAGCTTTATACCAAAAATTATATGATATCAGAGGATATGTGGCCACCTCATTAAAGTAGTATTTGTTGCTATTCTCTCTCTCTCTCTCTCTGCAAGACTATTGAATCTTTGTTAGTTGTTTGTTCGATCGACAAACTCCAAATAGATGAATTGAATATCTACTGCTAAGTATATATTTATGTGAATATGTGTTCGTATCTAGTTATATAAGTACATATACTCATAAAATGCCTGCAGTATGACCAATGATTATGTGCATGTACAAAAACAATTCACTAATGATCGCAGAAATTACTACGGCTGAAACAATAAGCCAAAAATAGCAACAATAATGGCAGTAAGGACAATAGCCGTAAATGCGCTAATAAATTCAATTAATTGCATTTAATGCCGATTATTACCGCACAAGCACCATGCACACAAATAATATTGCAATTTTATGCTCCTTTAACTTATCTCCATATAATCGTAAAAGAGGCGATTAAAGCGAGTAATTTAGCGAGTAATATGTTCGAGGTAAGCGCTGACGCTGTAATGACGCAAGGAATGTATTGCGGCGCTATTATGAGCGTCAAAATATCGAAAAGATACAAGTTACGGCCACAACTGCAGTCAGACACATACACTCACACACTCGCTCAAGGGCGACGGATGTGAAAACAAATTCGTTGAAGGCAAGTGTACACACAAATAAACAATAAGTTCATACATATGTATATACATACATACTCACATATACATATTTACTAGTTGGAGTAGTGCGTGAATTAAATTAGTTGGTGGAATTTAGTGGCATTATGTAATTGTAATTATGGAGGGCGTGCAACGGTCAACAGCATGAAAATAGTAAATGTACTGCCGGCAATCTAATTTCGTTAACAATTTCGCTCCATCAATTTTACTTGGCGCTTTTATGCATTGTCATAAAATGAATTCTTTTGTACCACATAAATGCATACACATTCAAATAGTTACAAATAAATGAAATGTAATGCTTGGCGAGCGCAAGAAAAGCAATAATTGCTTAGGCTGTCATATAAAATAATTTGGGTCAAGTAGCGTATTTATTTCTATAGGCATCTAATTGCCGTTGATAACTTCGTTTGGTGTTATGTGCAGCTTCAACTTCTACTTACTTCTTCTTGTTACCTAGCAAATGTAGCGTGCTTTTAGGGGACTCTGAAGAACTGGTGCAAGTTTTAAGAAACTTCTGTTGTTCAGCACAGCCTTCCGTCCAGATGTTGTTCTTGAACTTCATAGTTACTTTTAACCGTGAGGAAGACTCTCCACAGGTTAGTCTAATTATTCCTAGGGTTATCGGTGTTTTACCATAGTAATCACATATCCTTAATTTCTGATGATGTGCAAAGCTGAAAGTGAGCAATAAAAAGCACTGTGGATGATATGCTACCATTAGCAGCAGGAAAAACAGCTGAAGCTTTAACTCCAAAATTACCATATTTATGGTGGAAAGTTTGTCACAGATCCTGGAAATACTCAAGGATAAATATTATATCCGGACCCAGAAAACTGATAAAACCGAGTAGAAGAAGAAGACATTTTTTTATAACTGCTGTGGTAGCGTTAAAGTACTCACTAAGTCTTAAAATTTTCATACAAAGTAGTACAATCACATTAAACGTAATCGTGGACTAATTAATACAAATTTTTGTGAAATTTTACAATAATCGCTTAAAGCAATCACTCTAAAATTATAGTAAAATGACTTCATGAGTGTAATATTAAAGGGCTATACCAGTGTGACATTTTCAAAAAATCGAAAATAAAATTTTTTTGACTTATTCGATAGTTAATACTTTCAAAAATATCTTGAGAAAGCGGTCAGGTCGTATCTTGAATAGTTTTTGAATGACAGCGTTCTAAAAAGCGACCGCTCACAGGCATAAGTTGCAATAGTCGAAACTTTAAACGTGTTTTTCTCGAACGACATTTCTCAAAATTGCTGACATCTGAACTCAACGAGAAATTGAAACAGAGTATTCTTGAATATAGTATTTACTATGCAATGACCTACGATCGTTTTGATTTGTTGAAAATTGTCAATTTGGCCATAAAAAACGACCTTTTTTTAGCTAAAAGAAACGATATTTTTTTCAGAACTACGTCATTTTTCAAAATATTTTTCAAAAATTGTAGATCATAGGTGTAGGAAAAGTCTTCAACTTTAATACCCTTTTTGAATTTTGTTGTTTCAGCTACTCACTCGGCCGGAATCGTGTCAGCAGTTGGGGAACTTTTTATACTCTCGCAACAAAAGTTGCTAAAGAGAGTATTATGTTTTGTCCATATGACGGTTGTTTGTAAGTGCTAAAACTAAACGAGTTAGATATAGGGTTATATATACCAAAGTGATCAGGGTGAAGAGTGGAGTTCAAATCCGGATGTCTGTCTGTCCGTCCGTCTGTCCGTCCGTGGAAGCTGTAACTTGAGTAAAAATTGAGATACCTTAATAAAACTTGGAAATGGGCGGAATCGGAAAACTGCCACGCCCACAAAATGGCGCTAACCAAAAACACATAAAGAGCTATAACTAAGCCATAAATAAAGTTATGAAACAAAAATTTGGAACATAGGATCGCATTAGAGAGGGGCACATTTGAATGTAATTTTTTTTGGAAATGTGGGTGTGACCCCGCCCCCAAATAGGCTTTTTGTATATATCTGGCAAACCAATAAAGCTATATAAACCAAACTTTCTGCAGTCGTTTCTTTTAGCCGATCTTTACAGATCAGATCTTTTTACAAAATGGAAAATGGGTGTGGCGTCGGCCACTTATGGGTCAAAAACCATATCTCAGGAACTACTCGATCGATTTCAATGAAACTTGGTTTGTAATAGTTTCTTTACATCCCAATGATATGTTGTGAAAATAGGCCAAATCGCTTCACAACCACGCCTACTTCCTATATACCAGAACTTTGAGGACGATCTGAATCGTTTACATTACAATATATAAAGTAAGTACTAGTGAAGATATCGGTGCAGAACTTTGCACAAATACTACGTTTATAGTGTGGCAGCCCCATTCTAAAAATCGCCAAATATTTGCTATTTCACGAGCTTGTTTGAAAAAGTGAGATCCGAGCAATATTTTCTCGCAACGACGGGACATTCCAAAAGAAAGTGATGAGATGATTCCACCTCGTCCTCCGTCATGCAGCTTCTACAGCCAGCATCCGATAGGATTACATATTTAACCTTACAGCGTGGATCCCGATGAGACAATGTTACAGGCCATTACCCCTACGACTAAGTATAGGTAAACTGAACTGAGGGCGGAGAACTCGGTAGACCTACAGCGTCTGCCCAGCTCAACCGAGGCCCATCTGCCCAGAGTAAACCGCAATAGGACAACGGTACTCTTACATGTCTCCATGCTACTAATAGTGAGACTGACATTACTACTAACAGTATAACATTTCTACAGACATTGTTGAAATATCTCTCCACATGATCTACTCTTACTGTACTACCTTACAAGGTCAATCATAAAGACGAAAATTCAACCATTTGAGAGTAACTTATATGAGAGTTAGAAGACATGAGCCCTAATTTTCGACACCAAATTATAGTATTTTTTACCAAAATGATATAAAAAATGTCAATAAGATATCATAAATATGGGCCAGTATATAGAGTACAAAGTCAATCTGAGCTATATGAAGCATGAAATCGCCATAGAATCGGAATCTTCAAATTACTATAAGAGATAGATAAATCATACACCAATATTGTGGCAATGTAACCGAATATCAACTGTAGCTTAAGACGATTTGAGCACTTTAAATAAGCTTCAATGCAACAATTTTCTTACTCTTCACATTTCATAGACACCGCTCTACCTATATACATACACACAATTATATTCACTTAGATGCAACATAATACATTCCAACAACAATAATGGGGCGAATTATTGAAATATTCGTGGGTGCTAAAGCACCAAAGCACCAAAGTGAAAGCGAATCAATTTATGGCAATTTTGTAGCCGTCACAGTTGTTGGCACAATAAAAATTATTACCGAAACATAATAAAAGCGACAAAGAAAACGAAAACGAAAACGAAAAGGGTAAAAAAATATATAGAAAACACTAAACTCATATTCAAATATCGTTAACGGAACAGCAATAAACAACAACAACAACAACGAAAAATGCCAAAAGGAATGCGAAGTATCTGATACGCCTGGCAATAATAGCAACAAGCGATACAGCATACACCGACATACATACATACATAAAAGCATAGCAATAAAAACAACAGCTATAACGGTACTTGGCTGCAACAAAAAAAAGAACAACACAAATTTACAACAACTAAAAAATATCAAAGCAATATAGAAAACAATAACGACGGCATCCAGCCAAATATGGCAATGGTAACCCTTGCCATACACTCCAATTACTACGGCGACTATAACGGTATAACGGTATACGCTGTCGCTCAATTTAATTGCCAACACCCACACCCACACTGTGACAGCGCGCGCGTTGCCATGAGTTGAGTTGGCGCTGTAATTTGAGTCCGCCGCTCAAAGGCGCCGCAACGCAAGCGAGCAGGTGTTCAGCGTCACAAGGCGTAAGCGAAGAGGAGTGGAGTGGTGGAGAGTTGGAGGGCGGCCGATATTTGGTAGAGCGCTCCAACAGGAAGCTATGCGCCGCTTTGGCGCAATCATTGAGCAATGCTCATGTTCATTTATTTTTTGTTTTCGCCTTTTATTTGCCTCCATCGTTTTTTGGTGGGAGATTCTTTTAATACACGATGCGGCAATCGCTTTTTGATATCGTGGTAAATGTCTATAAAATGTTAACGCTTTTCAACACTACGCCAGTTAGTTGTAATAAAAAACACAAATATACACAGGCCGCACACACACACACACGCGCGTATTTATTTTAGGTGGAAATATTGATAGCGCTAAGGTAACAGCGATATGGTGGTTATTTGTTGTTGTTGTTACCGTTAAAGTGTTGTATGGCAAATGAGCTTGTAGCGCTTGCCTTCCACTTCGCTGTTGAGTTGTTGGCGACGGGCGCCTGTTGACGTTCAATATTATTGTTAGTTTGTTGTTGTTTTGCTTGGCACGCCAGCACACCACTCCACTCCACCTCAACCAACCCCCTTCGATGTGCCATTAAATTGTGCCTAATGTCGCAAATTGCTGTCAATTTTGGCCTGTTTGCTTTGCCTTGCTTTGGCTGCGATGCAACGTGGAACTCGTTCGCGGAAGTGTGATGCGTGCGCGACAACAATAGCAACAAAGTCGTTGTTGTTGTCTCTTTGATTTTCAACTTTTCAACTAAGTTTTCAAAATAAACGTTAAGTATTTATTTATGTGTGTGAGTGCGCGTGTGTAAGTGTTTTGCTGTGTTGTTGGGCGTATTCACGCTCCGCACTTGCATGTCGTCCGCGCATTTTATTGTCATTTAATTTTTGTTATTATTTATTTGCTGTTGTTCACGTTTTATGTGTTATGACTTTTATGTCAGTAATGAAAGGTAAATAACGGTAAATAAGTTGGTACGGCCACTTGTTCCACTGCCAATGCGTTTTATTAAATTTTAGTTTAATTGCTTTGTTAGACAATATTAGTTTTTAATTGCAAAACTGTTTGTTGTTGCTGGGCACAGCATAGTACTATACTGACTTCTTTAAATTTGATGAACTGAGTGAACCTTTTACTGAAAAATTATTTGAAAAAATCTAAAACAATATTCTAAATTTATTTATGGGGTTAGGGTTAGTCAAAGACACGAAAAAATTTGAATTTTCAGTATTTTTTTTTGCTATTAATTCATGTTATTTTACAAAAATAATAACTATTACACAATGTTTCGACTCGAAGTCATGAAAATTTAAAAAAAAAAATTATAATTTCCAAAGTTATAGCTGTTTGTGTTGACCCAGTTCCAAAAATAGGTCCTTGCGGTGACATTCATAAGTCCTTGTAGATTCATCTAAAATCAATCGGATATGAAAAATTATTAGGTCTACAACTTTGCTTCCGCCGTTTTCCAATAGATGACTCTAGGGTCAAGCACTGGTCGATTAAATCGATTAAATCGATTAAATCGTTTTATTTCGATCTTGGACATTTGTGTCAACATTAACCCAACCAAATATTTGTAGAGATCTGTTTGCATCCCAAACTTATTCTCAACTGAAAATGTCACTTTTTGAGTCGAATTCTCGACATTTGCGGGAAATTTTGCTTTTCTTTTTTAATTTCAAGAAAAGTGCGGCTGAGGGTCATCGACATGTAACATCAACATTTGTAACCGTTTTTACACAAAAGAAACTTAAATTTACAAAAAAAAAAAACAGCGGAAGCAAAGTTGTAGACCTAATAGTTTAATAAATCGATAATCCTGCGCCTAATCGAAGGTGTTTTTTTTTCAAAAATTAACAAAATGGCGGTCTCAAGATTTTTTTCTAGATTTTCGAAAAAAATCGAGAGTTAATTGGTCTTAAAAAATCGAAAATTTTGAAAAACAAAAAACGCTTCTAACAGGTCCAGGATTATTTTGAATTCTAAAAGCTGTATAAATTTCATCAAATATTATTGAGCGGTTTACGAGTTACAGTTCTCACCAGTACAAAAAACATGGTTTTGCAAAAACACATTTAAAGTTTAACAATTTATTCAAAGAACTACTGCTTTCTTTGTGGAGTTAAATTAAATTGCCTTACCACTCTTCTTGTTTCCTTCCTTAACTCTCACTACTGAAAAGTGTAAAGATTTACATTAAAAAAATACATCTACTCCAGCATATACTTCAAAACAACTGATTCTACATTTCTTTAATAAAAAATAATTTGTTATATTGAAAAAAAATATCTCCTCTTTTTTCAGCGGAATCAATCGGTTATAACTGTTGCCAACTTTTTTGGTGTTTGTTGATAATACTGATACAGGTAAATTAGTTGTAAGAATACTATAGCTTTAGTCAATCATATAAAAATATCTAGCATGATAAAGAGAGATAATTTTTATTATAATAATTATTTATTTATCAATGAAATCTATTGAAATCTCAATGAAACATAATTTAATTTACCAAATTACTATATACCATACTTTAATATTGATTCATACGAAGCTTCGAAGAAGAGAAGCGAAGAGCTTTATACAGTTCTATTCAGAATATTTAGTTAACAAATAAATAATAATTTATTACGTCGTTTGTTCCTAAAATGAGAGAACAGAAAAAAAGTAGTCGAAAGTGTTCGGCGTATTGTTCCAGCGTTCTATATGATGATTGATTTGGATATATAATAGTTCGACGTGTTTGGTAAAAACTGCCTGGTATAATTTTTGATGCTATTATCGCATACTGTTCACTCACTTCATTCCCCAGTCAAATTCATAGAAATAAATTATTCGAAGTACATCTCCATCTATGTAATGTTTGTATTTCAATTCCATTTCTCTTAATAATTCTCTTACATATATCTCAAGCCTCTCTGATATCGTATTGTGTTGCAACTGTATATAATCATAGCTTAAAATATATATATTATACCCATTTCATCCGTATTACTCGATAATTCAAAGAAAATCAAGTAAGGAGTGCAATGGGTACAACGGGGATATGAGAAGATCTAGCTTGAAGAATTTTTTCCTTGATCCGTTTTCTTTCAGTAAAATAATAAACCACAGTTACTGACGTCCTAATGTTTTGTATCTGAATCTTTCAAAAGTTATAGTCCGATTTCGACAATTATTGTATTATTTGTGCAAATGTATGTAGGTTGGTAGGAATGCAGCCATATAATCTAATGGGCTCAATTAGCACTAGATGTGCCATTTTGACACAATATTTGCAGACCTTATAATTTACTGTTATCCCGTTTCATCTTTCCGTTCAAACCACTTTGTGTTTTCGATGAAGCTACTTATGTCCAATATGCTTTTAGTGGACATCTACTCATGGTTTGATGCCTGATGGATTATAAGTGTCCTGTGTCACATTCACAGAGAAAATGGAAAATTGTTTCCTTATTCCCCCCTAGTTTACAGCCGCGTCCATATGACCAATACCCAGTTATTGTAGCTGTAAGTCTGAAAATACTTTTCCTGGACTTATTTAATAAGACCCGAGTTCTCGTCTTATCGTACTTTGGCCATATCTCTTTAGTTATTTTATATTTGGTTGAATTTTTCCACCTGTCTTCAGCTAATTGTTCGAATTGTAAGTTGAGCTCTCTTCTGATCGATCCTAGCGGGCATGGTATTAGCTCAGCCTCGGATTCGTCTGGAACGGCTCCTGCCTTTGCCAACTTGTCTGCCCTTTCGTTACCTGTAGTTGTTCTTCGTCGTCTAGGGAGCTCAATGCCTTCTTGCAGTTATGGACTCTGCTGGAGTTAGTCATTGGCGTCGACAAGGCCAGCAGCGCTGACCATCTGTGTATATTATTGCTCGTAGTTAGCAAATAGAGCTTCACAGGCCTGCTCAATGCCCAGTACTTCCGCTTGGAAGACGAAAGGAGCGATAAGTATTTAAATCATCGGCGTATACCCCTGTGCCTACTCCGCAGTCCATTTTGGACTCGTCGGTATAGACTGATACGAGTATGGTATTTCCTCCCGTGTTTGGCCTCTTATCCTTTCTCGTCTAGAGGGAAGTCACTCTTGAAATCTAACTTTGGGAGAATGTAATCTGATTTATTATTATTTACATTAAATTTGTTCAGAATATCGCTATGTCCATAGTTCTTCTGGTTCCATCTAACTAACTCCTTCATTCTTACATGCTACAAATATTTAGTTCTAATTTCAAACTCGTTTAAGTTTATTTAAAGCAGAAACTACTTCACTAAGTAAATATGCTAACTAATACAAACATTTACGAAGAATATCGCAATCTAGCCACTTGCTAGCATAATTTAACATGCGCCCTTTTCATAAATATGCATACGAAACTGTCATGGAGAGCATTGTGTGAGCCATGTCCACCATACGGACCGCATGATTAGCTGTAACTGACACAATTTTTAAATTGCCTATTGCGCGTTCGGCGACCAAACCCCCCTCCATACAGATACACATACATATGTATACATATGAAGAACCACCACCACACCGTCCAAATGCTTTTCACTCACCCTCCATGTGACAACAATATGCGGCATTGCAAAGTGCGGCACGTAAATGGTGAAGCGTGAGCAAGGAAAAAATGTGTGCGCAACACCACACAATACAAAAATTAGTGGCGCAACGGTGAAGGGGGGTTGCATGTGTGCAGCCGGCTGGCGGTGGGGGGGAAAGGTTGACACGCATGTCGTTCGGTTGTACGGTCAGCGGCGGTTCATTATGCGGCGAACATACGCACTTTGCATAAATCAAAAATTGCTAGCGCGCCTCAAACTATGCAAATGTATCTATTGTGTGTGTGTGCAAGTGTATTTACAGATAAGTAACGGCACTGCTGTTATAAAACTGTTGAAAAAAGCGATACGCGCTACAGCTAGTGCATGTTAAGTGAACAAGGAATAGTTATAGTGCACGCACACCACTCTACGAACACACACTTCCATATACGTGTGTGTGTGTGTGTGCGTGCGCGCATATAAACATTTTCACTCGAACGCTAAATGAATTGCAAAGTTTTACAGCGTCGAGTAAGGAAAAAATGGAAAATTTGCGGAAAAGTGCCCAGCACCGCAAGTGCGGAATACCAACAAACTGCCTGGAGTATATATATACATACATATACACATACACACATGTGTGCCTGCGTCGCAAAACGAGCGCATAAGCAAATGAACGCGACATAATGGCGTCCACTTTACGGTTACAAAAACGCTTTTATGCTTAATTTACTTAAAAGGCAAAGACTTGTCATGAAATATCAGTGGAAAATTGAGTTGTGCGGTTACAACGCTCGTGTGGTGTGGTGAGTTTAGCAGCGCACCAGCTATACGTTGCGTATACGCCGTGGCGTACATACATGACATTGGCTTAAACAGTTTTATTGCGCCCGGCGAAATTGCATTGGTCATACTGAGGCGTTTGGCAGTTGGGTTGGGGCTGAATGTGCCATTTAAGCGCAAGACGAATGTCCAGGTTATAAAACTGTAAGGTGCTTACCTGCGTAATTGTCGGTATGAAATAGTTTATATAAGTAGATATATGTGAGTTTATGCTTATACTGGGTAGCGTTGAAATGGCAATAATATTTAAAAGTATAAAAAACTTATAAAAAACACATTTATACTTCACCAGTAAATACATATACATATGCCTGCTTGGTGTCGTGTGCGTTTGCACTTTAGCTAGTTAGAGGCATAGCGAGACACGTGCTGCATATCAGCAGGTTAAATGGTTCACCGTTATCGTGCTAAAGGGTCTTCAATGTCAAATGTAGTGACAGCTGTGCTTGCCTACTTTGTTTGTTGTTTTAACTTTTCTTTTTCATTTACTTGCAAAATTAAATAAACCAGAAAGTGAGTTAGTTTGTATATTCTTTGCAACAGGGTGAGAATGAGGTCGACACGAATTTAATTGCTTGCTGAGCTTGCTTGGAAAAAGTGTAAAATAATTAGAGATGATATTTTAAATTTAATTACTTATTAACATTTATTAATATACCATAAATATTTAAATAATAAATATTTAATTTAAATTTCGCATTTAAGCACAAACCATCTTTTCGTGCTGTACCAACTATGAGAGCATTTAAATAAAATACGACAGACATTTTTATTTTAATATCAGCAGTTTTCTTATCTCTATGCTACTTAATAATCTAAGCTGCACGTCGTCATGGCGTATACGCAACATGCGTTCTTTGAAAAGTTACAATTTTTTTTCTAAAAAAATTTAGAATCGGCATTACTTTTAGCAATTTAAATACTTTTAGCTATACATATGTTCATTATGACTATTTCCTTCTACAAGATTTAAAAAAATTAGTTGGTTTAATATTACAATTTAATACATTTTATGTTTTAAGTCAGCATGGCGTATACGCAACTTTTCATTCATTCATTCATCTTACATACTGAAACGAAAAATTATCTTATAGCAATAAGACGAGGATTCACATACCATAAAAACTTAGAACACAAGAACCTTAACCTTCTTTTCGTGGTAAATCTAGAATTATATTATACATTAAAACCAAAAAATGTTTTGCATTAGATTCACGGATATAGTGATCAGAAGTCGAAGAGGATGAATTCTATGAATTCTAGCCCTGTACCGAGCATTTTCTTTCCAACAACCACTAAACTGGCTTTCAAGGCTTTATTATGACGGAACTCATCACTAATGTTTGGAGCTCCACACATAAACCCTGAAGACTAGTGATAAGCAAAAGATTTTGAATAACTTTAATTTCTACTAGAGCAATAAAACCATATCGTGCTACTTATTGAGTAAAATATAGAGACATTTTATTACAACACGAATTACTTTGAGGCACTCTTCAGGTTATGTTGACCACGAATTTATTTATTTTTTTCATCTCAATAACTATATATATTTCCGAGAGATTATTGGTGTTTTGGAGATGGTACTCTATCACTTCGAACTGCAAAGGAATGGCTTTCGATTCAGAGCGGGTAAAAACGACATCATGGATAAGCCAGCCGGCGGAAGACCTGTGACGACGAATGTGGCATCTCGTTACATCGCCCAGGAGATGGGAGTTAGTCACCAAACCATTTTAAACCATCTGCAGAAGGTTGGATACACAAAAAATATACTTTATGTTTGGGTGCCGCATGATTTGACGCAAAACAACCTTCTGGACCGAATCATCGCCTGCGATATGTTGTTGAAAAGGAACGAACTTGACCCATTATTGAAGCGGATGGTGAATGGCGACGAAAAATGGATTGCATACGACAATATCAAGCGAAAACGGTCGTGGTCGAAGGCCGGTGAATCGTCCCAAACAGTGACCAAGCCGGGATTGACGGCCAGGAAGTTTTGCTGTGTGTTTGGTGGGATGGGAAGGGAATCATCCACTATGAACTGCTCCCATATGGCCAGACGCTTAATTCTACCATCTACTGAACAACTGGACCGCTTGAAGCAGGTGATCGACCAGAAGCGTTCAGAATTCTTCGCAAATAAGGAAGAAGGCTTCTATGAGTGGGGTATTATGAAGTTGACGTCTAGATGGAAACATATTATCGAACGAAACGACGCATATTTGAACTAAATCCAATGACTGTAACACTTTTTATAAAGCATTGAATAATGAACAAAAAAGCGAAAAGAAGATATTTGACAACCATATATTATATGTGTATATAATTCAATGCCAATATCTGGTTAAGTAGAGCAACCCCATATGTATCTGCATTCAATCATTGTTTTAACTCAGCTTTGCTTTCACGCAACGCATAAAGAGGCGCATTAAAAAACATTCAACGCACGCAATATTGAAGCTACTAGGAGAGCTCGCAACACTACAACTTACTTGAGAACTACTTACTTGAATAAAGCACAGTAACTGCTCATAAAGCACCGCTATATTAAGTAGTGTCAGCCAAGGAGCAGTGTTTAATTTCAACTACAATGGATAACGGCCTGGCTCAATATGAGATATTTTCTAGCAGTATAAGCTATTTAACATTACAACAAATTACATTGAGAGTTGTCCAATTGTTGTTGCTTCTTCTTCTACTTCCGGCCGAACAGCATACACGCACGTTTGCATTGTCAGCCTGTCTACAGTCAATTTTCAGTCAATTTGTAATGCACTTGATTGTGTTCCAGGCCAACGATAGCGGCTGGTCATTTGCTTGCAGTGCTTATATATACTACTTATATACATATACAGCTCTGATATACATAATACCAGCAGGCAGCAGGCATTTGCGCGTCTTGGGCCAACTACAGGCAAATAAACACTTTCGAACATGCACCACTTTCACTCAATAGCGCATACCGCACCGAGAAGTTGACTTTCAGGTCACTTTCAAAGTAAACTATGTATATATTATATATGTATATATTTCCATCTACATATCTTCATTGTACTGTCGCCATTCGATAATAACAATTTCAACATACATTTAAATACGCTTCAACATGACGGTCACGTATGTTGACGATTTGTCACAAAATAATTTTTACGACATCATTTCTTTAAGTGCATATGTTTTGGGTTAAGCAGTTGCGCAAAGCCCTAGCCAGCCGCAGCGCTATCACAAACATACCCGCATACATATAAATATAAATATGTCAACCGGCTCAATACAATTGCGCTAAACTCCTTCATCGGTTTGCCAGTAAGTCAGTTGGGCAGACAGTCGTTGTTGTTGCTGTTGTTGGCATTTCATGACACTTTAGACACTCCGTTAGTCAGTCATTCAGCGTACGTAGGTATTTGAGTTTATCCTTTAACGCATTTTCGCGGCATGTGCGTATCCGGATCGTTAAGCCACACTCCATTCAACTGGCCACCGTCCCCTTCCGCCGCCGGCACAGTGGGTGTCAATGTGCGGGGCGTTAGTGTCACATGTTCCAGTCGTCCCTACAAATATATATGTGTATATGAATATATATTAAGGCCTGCCTTCGCCTGCCACCACTGTCCGTGTTGAAAGGGTGAATTTATTTTTCGATCGTTAATTTGATTGTAGTGACAATTGACAAGTGGCTCGCTCACCGACGTGGCCGCGTGCCACTTTGCAATTTTCAGTTTATAAGTGAGTGTTGTAAGGGTACAAATTAAACTAAAAGCGTTTGTTGGCGTCAAGTGCGATAACGGTAACGAACTGAGTAAGGAACGACATGAGACAGACGCATTTATATATAATATCAATATACCTATATCTTAAATTCTTCTACATATCTTACACAAGACTAACACAGATTAGTATTAAGTAAAGAAGGTCTATGTTAGGATGCCCCCGAATATTATATCACGTATATTATCGTAATTGTAAAGTCTTAAAGTCATTTAAATAACTACCGATGTCAGCAATACTTTAAAATAAGTTGTATAACTAAAGTTTCAGCGTTGAAATTGTGAAGAGATTACAATCAACCAATTGTTTAAGTGATTTCATCAATTTATGACACCAAACCACTTTATATCTCAACAAACATGTTCCCTAAATTGAAATAAACGATCTTCTCTATTTGAAGATCGAATATAATAAACTTTACAATACAGAAACTTATAGCCTTTTCACACAGCTAAATTAATTGATCAATTAAAATTTTGATTGAGTAACCAGTTTTTTTCCTTCACATTGCCGGCTACTCGATAACCCATCAGCTGTTATACATTTTTGTTTTTTGCTCTTCATAAGAAGTTGGTAAATTTTATCAGCTGATTGCTATTTTTAGTAGCGACATCTACCGTCATGTCGCGTGAACAACAACTTGCAGATAAAGAACGTATATACAAATTTACAAATACCGTCTTTGTCGAAGAGTTGCATTTCATTTTCAAATCGATTGAAATATAATTAAAAATTTGTGTAGAAAAATCAGATTTTGTGTGGTAAATCGAACTTAATCAGCGTTTTAATCGCGCAGAGGCCGGTTAATTACTCAATTAGCTCCTGTGTGAAAATGCTACTAACCTCTCCAATTGAAAACATACATGACTTACCGCGAACAATAAATGTGTATAGAATATATGTATAGTCTTATTCCATGTGACTCCCAAAAATTTGAAACAAATTTGTTATTATCTTTCAATCAATATGTAAATGAACTTCACTCATCTAAATGGAAAGAAGTTTTAAGTAACGTGGCCTCTCAAAATGGACACAAATATCATCTCACGTGATATCTCAAAATGTAAAAAAACATAACCTCACATGAACTCATAAAATAAAGACAAAGATTACACCCATCGATCCTACAAACCAGATCTCTAGTAACCCTTCAAAGTGTCGACAAACTAGAATTCACGTGACTACTCTAAATGTAAACCCTTAAATTTGTCTTCGAGCAACTCCTCAAACTTGACTTCACGTTGCAACTCAAAGTGTTAACAAATTCGCCTTCTTCTGACCAAAAACCGTGAACGAAGGTGAACCCATAAAATGTATAAAAGTCCTCGTAAGTATTCAAAATATTTACGAACTTTAAATAAAAACTATACTGACTTAACGTGATCCTAAATATGTAAAGAAACCTTATCCTACGTGAGCTACCCTTTAGCCACAAGGAACTTTTGCTAACGAATCTGAATTGTAAGCCATTTAAAAATCAAGTGATCCAAATACAAACAAAATGTCAAAAAGTCATTGAACTCGTCGAAAAGGTAAACAAACCCCGGTCTAGGGTCACTGACTTCGACCAAAAAGTACAAAAATCGCAGCATAAGGTCAATGACTCCCTCTAAAGGTGAACACACCCATGTCAAAGGTCATTGACCTCGACCAAAATGTAAAAAAACCCATGCCAAAGGTCATTGACCTCCTCCAAAATGTAAAAAAACCCATTCCAAAGGTCATTGACCTCGTCTAAAATGTACAAAAACCCATGCCAAAGGTCATTGACCTCGTCCAAAAGGTAAACAAGCGCCCTAAAAGTAAACAAACCCGTGTCAAAGGTCATTGACTTTGGTCAAAATGTAAACAAACCCATATCAAAGGTCATTCATCTCGGCAAAAATGTAAGCAAACCCCTGTCAGGGTCATTGACCTCTAACCTCTACCTCGTGATGTCCGGCTTGTTTTCAATTTGGCCGAGGTGGATCACGTCAGGTGGGGTTCATGTTTATTCTTGTCAGATCAGCATTTTGAGTATATTGAGGGGTATGATAACGTTAGATTTGTTTACATTTTGGGTAAATTTGTTTTGAGGGGTCACGAGAGGTTGGCCACAGTTTTACCATGTTTGGTATCTGGGGTCTGGAAGAGTTACTGTCTGATTTCGACAGTTTTTAGATTAGCAGTGCCATTCCCTCAATACAATATTTTTGAAAACTATCTTTCGATATCTTCACTGGCGCTTCATTTATATATTGTAAAGTGAACGAATCAGATGGAACTCAAAATTGTTGTTTATGGAAAGTAGGCGTGATTGAGTACAGATTTCGTCCATTTTCAATCCAAAACATATGGATGGCAATCAAAGGAAGACAAATCTATTTCAGTTGGATATAAACAAATTTCATTGGAAGAAAGCAGTTCTCACCCGGTTAGTTATTTTGTAATTGTCACTATTTCAGAAGAAGAAGAGGAATACTGAAAATGCTCTAAGAAAAATAGTTTTGAGTCATATAACAATGTAATGATTCGTCCAAACCAAATTTAAGCAAGCTATAGCTATATATAATTGAGCTTCAGAGGTCTAAACTTTCCTTAATTATATGGGCACAATTGTAAAATTACTTTAGCAGGTCTTTAAATGTGTGTATTTTAAAGAAACTTGTTCGAACAACAATTATTAGTACGAAAGTGTGATTACGTTTTATCCAAAGAAACCATGTGAACACCAAATATTTGTATTACTTCAGTACCACGGCAAGCCTTACATATACTCTCTTAAACAACTGAACTACAAGTGTGTATGCATTTTATTTCATTACATTCGAATACAAGCTCTTGGCCTTGCCAATCATTTGCCAACGCAATACCGTGCCTGACTTTGACAAAGCGTTGTCACTGATATGAACCCAACCTATGAACGGCGCCTACAGCACAGTGAGCAGCAAAGTGAAGTGGCAATAACGCCAACAGCTCACCACATCAACGCAATAAGAGGAACTCCATTGAGTTTTTTCTGCTACTTCCCATTTTGTTGAACACTTCAAGCGCTCGGCAATATTTCAGCGTCTGTGTAAAAGTAATTTGCCAAGTAAGGCGTGTACTAGCTGCCGCTTGTCTCTTGTCTTTCTTTATTTTTGTTTTTTTTTTGCACTTTGAAGCTTGTACATTGCTGTCGCATTGTCATCATCATTGTAGCCGCAAATGAAATTAAATGCCACCTAAGCAGCGGCAGCGACAGCAGCAGCTAGTAACTACGAGTATTCATTGCCTATTGTTGACTGCAGCCACAAAATTTCGTTTTCTCTACATACTTATATGTATATATGTGTGTACATAGATATAAATTTGCATAGTTTTTACATATTTATATGCGAACATCCGTGTGACAGTGTCGAATGTAAATGACGTGCGAAACAAGAATTTCATTTTATTTCTTTCATTTGCGTTTTGATTTTTTTCGATTTTTCATTTTATTTCAAGATTTTTTTTCTAACCGAAAAGACACTCATTGCATTTGCACTCGAATTACTCGCTTGACATACGTTTCCGCAGGCGTTACCACTGACAATGGTTACGCAGAGTCGCCTTGTTTAAAGGAAACTGAAAAAATTTTAACCAGAAAAAGAAATTTTTGGAACAAAACGCGATTCCTAACCAAGCCTTTGGAACTTTTTTTGGAAAGTATACAGTATTTACGCACTAATGGATTCCTTTAAAACCTTCATCGACAAATTGTTTGTAAAATTTTGAGGTTATTTTGCTTAATTTCAATTGGAAGTAGAGCTTAATTTAACTGGTGTTCTCTGTAGTCTAAGACTAAGTCTATTTCTCGATTATTTTTTTTCTTCAGGATATATCAATTGTGCAAAGCAAACGTTTTAATATTTTTTGATGTTCACAAAAGCTCTCACAGAAAGCTTTCACTGAACTACAGAGCTTTCATTATGAAAGCTTTTGTCATTTTATTTATTCTGTGTTCATTTTTGAGAATATTTTCTCTAGAAAAATTTTGTTATTTTTTCGTGAAAAGCTCTCGTGATTTTAAGCACTTAACTAAAAAATAATATTAACTTTACAGAGCTTTCATTATGAAAGCTTTTGTCATTTTATTTATTCTGTGTACGTATTTATGAATATTTTTACTAGAAAAATATTCTAACTTTTTTTTTTTATTTTGAAAAGCTCTCGTAATTTTAAACACTTCAAAACAATATTAACTTTATACTTGTAGTTTTTATTATATTCAGTAAGAATATAAACAATACAGATAATTTTTTTTTGCCAAACTTCATTGCTCCGTATTTGAAAAGCTTCCTAAAAGCTTGTATACATGCATCTTCGAAGCTTTCATTGTGATTACGTTTGCTTTATGTCTAAAATTTTTTTTCTTAAATCGTAATACTAAAATGAAAAGCTTGTCTGAAGAAAATATACATCATCGTAGCTTTTATTAAAATATTATGAGGAAAATTTCAATATTTAACGTGATTTTTATAGTGGCATTTAAATAAATTTATTTTGTGACTCAGTTCAGTAAAAGCTCTCACATGAAAGCTTATGAACTTTGAATCTTTTTTATAAAAAGCTTTTGATAATCATCCTATGGAATATTTCTCTTCTCTATGGAAAAAATTCTATTGGCTTTTTTTGGAGAAAATATACAGCCTCGTAGCTTTTATTAAAATATTATTAGCAAAATGTCTATATTTAACGTGATTTTTATAGTTGCATTTAAATAAATATTTTCGTATTTGAAAAGCTTCCCAAAAGTTTGTACGTATGCATCTTCGAAGCTTCTATAACGTTTTCTTTATGTCTACAACTTTTTCTATTGAATCGTAATACTATTGATGAAAAGCTGAAGAAAATATACAGCCTCGTAGCTTTAATTAAAATATAATGAGGACAATTTCAATATTTAACGTGATTTTTATGGTCGCATTTAAATAAATGTGTTTTGTGCCTCAGTTCAGTAAAAGCTCTCACATGAAAGCTTTTGAACTTTGAAGCTTCCCTACAAAAAGCTTTTGATAAGCATCCTACGAAAGTTTTTCCTTGGATGAAAAAATTGTGTGATGAATATTTTTTTAAGAAAAAATTCAAAAATTATTAAATTCAATTTATTGCCAGATAAATACAAAAATATTGATAGAAAAAATATTGCTTTATTTAACTACCAGCTTTTATTTTCACCAAAAAAAAATATGTTGTCTGTTCGTTTATGCATTTATCATCATCTACATGCATATTCGATTGTCACATTGCCGCTGTGGCATCTCTCTTTGACACACTGATACACATAATATTTCATTTTATTTTTTTTCCCGCTTCACTCTTCAGACAATGAAATGAAATTCCTGCCTGTGACTTATTGATGGTGTTCATTGTCTTCGCAAGTAATAAATTTTTATTTGCATTTGTCAAAAGCAAACCGAGAACGCAACGGAAATTGTGGCAGAGAACATAGAAATTTTAAGAGAAGAAATACATAAAAAAGTGGCAATAATAGTTTGGAAAAAATATTTATGTTCAGAAATTTTGAGAAAAACCCATAAAACTTAAAAAGAAAAAAATCTAAAAAATCACAAGAATTCAAGCTTTGTCTGTCTACATTAGTTGTAGATGCTTATCCACAGGCCACTCTTCAACTGTTCCTCCGGCCATTTTTGGCACATATTCTCTACACTTTATGCTCTCCATTAGAAAGCAGCAGCCCACTTAAAGTGTAGGTATGCAAGTGTGTGTGGCTAAGTAAATGCTGCATTGTTTTCTTTTTTATGTTTGCTTATTTAATTGTTTGTGTATGCGTGTTTGTGTGTGTGTGTGCATTAGTTGTCTACACTCGCTGCTTAGTTACTGTTGGTGGTCGGTCTTTTGGTAAATTGAACTTTATTCGTTGCTTGCCAATTTGGCGTAAAACTGTGCTAATAAATAACTCGCCACTTAGCTTATTTTCACATAACACACATACACGCATACACATGCATGAACGTGGTTTATGTGCTGCAAAAGTACCTCCATTACGAATTCGCATAAAAATTTTAAGTTTTATTGCCAACGCGTAGTTTTCGAGGTTACAAATAGGCTTTTTGTAGAGCCATGCATGTGTATGTTTGTGTATGGTTTCCTTGATTTTTTTTTTTAAAGAATGAAACAAAATAATTAAATTTAAGTCCTTAGCAATTTCTATTTATAATAATATATATTTTCCCTCATTTTAAATGCCAAATGTTATTATTTTAAAAGAAATTAAAAATGGTGGATATAAAATTATGACAGAACAGGCGATGCTGTAGGCTTCTCTCTAAGATTTTTTACACAGCGTAAATTGAACAGAGATAGAGTTCATGCACTCGGCATTACTACAGATTGCCAATTTTTGGCCTATGCCGATGCCGATTTATCGGCCAGTTAGCAGAGTATCAACCAATGCCGATGCCGATCCTTTCATAAACAAATTTATTTAATTAACATGTAAAGAAAGGCTAAGTTCGGGTGCAACCGAACATTTTATACTCTCGCAATTTATTGAAGAAATTTCATTTACATAACACACAAATTTACCTATAAATTCGGCATAAAGAATAACGAAAATCGTCCTATATAGTGTATGAGGGCTGAGGTAATTCCTGAACCGATTTCATTCATTTTCACCAGCAAGGTACATTATATTCAAGACTATACACTCACTTAATTTCGCTAAGATATCTCACATATTAACCAATACATATGTATATGTAGATTAAAGCCCACCGTATTTTTGAAAAACCTATATTTAGGTATATGGGAGCTAGGAGATGTTACTATCCGATTTTAATAATTTTTGGAACAGAAACAAACTATTAGAAGAAAACAATTTCCTCTGAATTACTTTAAATTATCAGAGAGATTTATCCATATTTTCGGTTAAAATTTACCTTTAGGCGCGGAGCTCGACATGTTCGATAACAGGGTCCTTGAAAAGTTATTGTCCGTTTTCGACAATTTTTTCTCAAGTGAAGCCAGAGATGATATGCACTATTTGTGTAAAGTTTTATTCCGCTATCTTCATTGGTTCCTTACATATATATTATAAAGTGAAGGAATCAGATGGAATTGAAAATTGAGTTATATGGGAAGTTGACGTGGTTATGAACCGATTTCTTCCAGTTTTCACATGTGTCATCAGAAGGTATTATGTACCGAATTTCATTGAAATTTGTCGAGTAGTTCCAGAGATATGATTTTTGACGCATAAGTAGGCGATGCCACCCCCATTTTTCATTTTGTAAAAAAATCTGAGTGCAGCTTCCTTCTGCTATTTCTTCCGTAAAATTTAGTGTTTCTGACGTTTATCGTTAGTGAGTTAAACCACTTTTAGTCATTTTAACCTAACCTTTGTATGGGAGGTGGGCGTGGTTTATTTTTTTTATTTGTGGACTGTATAAGGAAACGGCTAAAAGAAACGACTGCATTGGTTTATATAGCTTTATTGGAGTTGGATTGCGAGTTATATACAAAAAACCTATTTGAGGACGGGGTCACGCCCACTTTTCCAAAAAAATTACATCAAATTTCATTTTCATAACTTTATTTATGGCTTAGTTATGACACTTTATAGGTTTTTGGTTTTCGCCATTTTGTGGGCGTGGCAATGGTCCGATTTTGACCATTTTCGAAAGCAACCTCCTCAGGGTGCCAAGGAATACTTGTTCCAAGTTTCGTTAAGATATCTCAATTTTTACTCAAGTTATCCGTTGCACGGGCAGACGGACGGACGGACGGACAGACAGACATCCGGATTTGAACTTTACTAGTCATCCTGATCATTTTGATATATATAACCCTATATCTAACTCGTTTAGTTTTTTGACTTACAAACAACCGTTATGTGAACAAAACTATAATACTCTCTTTAGCAACTTTTGTTGCGAGAGTATAATAACAAAAGTAAAACAAAAAAATAATATAAACAATTAATATTCTAAATTATATAACTTATTATCATAATATATTGGGAGAAAAAAGAAGTTTTCTCCAAGCACTTTGGAACGTCAGCTGCGTAGTGTTTTTCCTTTAACGACAATTGGGAGCTTTGAGGCCAATATTCGAAAATAGTAGGTCCCGCAAAAGAAATCCGTTATTTTTAAAAATTATTACTTTAGTAATTAGTATCTCGCGTTGTAGTAGCAGTACAATCGGTATTTTTGATGAAGAGATATGGCTGACAAAAGAATTTACGCAAAACTTCATCGACCGAATGACCATCTGCGATTGCTGCTGGATTGATACATTTATTAAATGGATTGTTAGTGTTGATAAAAAGTGATTCAGTAGTAAATACATCCAGCGAAAATGGTCATAATGGAATGGCGCAAACGGTGGCCAAAAAATGATGAATGGTCCGGAAGGTTTAGCTATGTGTTTGGTGGATTTGGCAGAGGATACTTTATTTAGAGCTACCCACCTACGGTCAAACTTAATTCGAACCTGTACTGTCAACAATGGGACCGTCTGAAGGAACCAATTGCTCAGAAGATGTCAGCCAAAAGGAGAAGAGTTGTGTTCCAAAAGGATAACTACAAGCCACATATATTGATATATTTGGGATTCTTTTGCATCCACTTTATTTTCAAGACTAGGCACCAGGTGAGTTCCTATCTTTGGCGAATGGTGTTGCTTGTGAAGAGAAACTTAAAAATTGAAATTATCTTGAAAATCTCAAATTTTTTTTTAACAAAAATGTGCATATTTGACATAGATGTAATCATTCTAAATGGAACCTTCAATTTAATGCAAAAATAATGGATTTCTTTATACTAGACTTTATTTTATTATCGCAAATAGAACTGTGATTGATAAGGTGGACAGAAAAATTCATATTTTAAGCTTAAAAAAAAAAAGAAAAAACCAAAACATTGATTTAAGTGATGCTGCTAAGGCCGATTAATCGGTCGGACTCTACTCGGTGATACTATCAGGAAACAATAACTATGGAGGTTATAAAAAGATCGATATTCTAAATATGTCGAACAACCCCACATGAAAAAAGTGTAAGGCATACATGGCGTAATCCTTACAAAAATAAGTTCAATTAATTATATAGCACATAGCTTTCATAAAAGAATGATAGTAGTTTTATGGACAGAACGCCAACTGTTGAAATTAGTTCAATTTGAGAGTAAGAGTAAGTCTGATCTTTAATCAGAGCTTAACGTCCTATTCACATGTACCGATCTTTACTGGTAGTACCTGCATTTACTTGCCCCATTTTAGTTTTAGATTTCACAATGCTTGTAACAATACCATTCGTCTCATCATCATTCCTCGTCACTGGTTGGATTTTCTGCATTCGGATTCTTTTTCTATTTATGACTACTACAGAAGCAAATAGGTCGTTCATACTTTTTCTCTAATCTGACCAATGAAGCAAACCGCTTACTTTATTTTATCGGTAGGAAATATGTGTTGTATCCTCGTTTCCCATTCATATTTGAGAAAAGAAAACAATATATGATCTACTTCTCAAACTATTTCATCTCCATATTCCGTCATTCTCGAACTTCAGTAGTTCGGCCATATTATTTGTATCAAGGTTGTTGATAAGTTCTTATGCCAATGACAATCTGGGTGGAAGATTATTCGTTCCATTTGTTGTTGAATTAATTTTAAATCGAGGGAATAACTCTTGACTTTATATTTAATCGGGCTTACAAGATAATCTTATTGGTTCACATATTCAACAGTCTTAGCGATTTAGAAGATTTTACAAAAGAGTTATGACTTCTTATACTTTGGGAACATTAATATCGCTTAAAATGTGATGTGTTTTATGGAAACATTTCGGAAAAGTACTTAAAATTTTTGATCACACTTTCGAAGAATAGGCACAAAATTCTGTTACAATTGATCATATAGAAATTTGATCATATCATATCACGATGCGGCCACGATGCAAATTTCGAATATCACTATATCTAACTTTAACTTTTTGGTACACATAGCGCTCTTTTATGTTTTTATTACAAAAAAAAATCTCATAAAAACATGTCCTTGTCCTGGAAAACAAAATTCAGGCGTGGATCCTCCTCAAGTAAATATGAGGCTAAAAGCGCTCGGGTTTGATTTATCCAACTAATGATTTAATGTTGAATAATGGTGTTCCTCATTTTCTCCTGCGTTCGACGCCATCCTTATGTGCTACCCAAGCAATTTCTAACAAAATCACTTATTATAATATATGCTTTTAATTAGCACTTTTGCCATCAAACGGACAGTTAATTTAATTCTCAATTAATTGGTAAAAGTACACACATACAATACGTATATTCATTAATTTACATAGAGTACAAACAGGTGGCAAGCATGTACATGCACTCAAACATATGTTTGCCAAGTAGTTGTCTTAATTTTTTCAATCTAGTCTTTCATTATTTCGTTAGCTCGCTTAATTGGACAAGTTGCCAAGTAGCGTTATGCGCTCGCAACACTCAGCTCAGCTTGTGGCTGATTACCTGGAATTAATTAACGTGACAAACAGGTATTAGTTGCGGCCAAAAGTGCTGCTGCTGTCTGTGTGGCGGTCATTTCGTGAAAAAAAGTAACGGTAATAAATTTGTTTCGAAACTCCGAGAGAGAGAGAGAGAGACACAATGCGACAATTCATTAGAATTACCCTTCCTAGAGGGCGTTAATCATATTGCGGTTGAGAACTCATTGCCGCGCTTTCTAGTCCACTGTCAATTAGTGGGACTGACATCCGTCACTGTTTTGTTGACATTTTCGTTTTTATTACTTCTTTATACTTTTAATTTCGACATAAATGCGCCAACATAATTTACAACTTTGCGGTTTTAAGCTCTTTTCACGCCTGAATGCTTTGTTCAAATACAAAAAAAAAACCGTTGGCTTTGATGGCGCTCTAATAGGCGATGGCATAAAGGACAAACAAATAAAAAATTAAAAGTTCGGAGAGTAAGAATACACCAACCAAAGTAATTCCACCAATAAAACCCCGCAACGGCATCTAAAATTATAAATACCGCAAATGGAAAACGGAAATTTATTTAAGGTAAAATATTACTGAGGCGTAAATCCGTTGCGCAGATAAGTCCCTCCATACATACATAAAGACACCAGCTGACGGCGCTGGTGAGCTCTCATTGAACCCCAGTTTCGACGATTCTGCGTTTCCTTTGCGAAATTGCCATTGGCAACGTGCGAATAAGCGAAATGAAAAGTCAAAAGCGCTCAACGTAGCGACGAGTTAACCGTAAGGCGACAATGCCGGCGAAGAGCGCTGAAAACGAATGACAAAACGACGAAGGTAAAAGGTAGAAAATTGCCGAATTTCCGTTTTGAGTGCGTAATTTTACACAGAAATAATTTCGAGCAGGTCGATGCGCCAGACTTTTGGGGCTGACCGTAGGGCGCTATTAATTTATAAATATATAAATGAAAATTTAATTTTGTTTGCAGAATGTATTTAAAGTCCCTTAAAAAAATTAAATATGATTTGTTTTTACTTCGGGATTTTGGCTCAGATGCCACAGTCATGCTGGCCATAACTTCGATGTCGTAGAAAACGCAAATCTGATGATGGTCTTATAAAATTTAACTTTTGTCGATAACCATTTCTTACTTTTTATGAATTAGGGCTCCCAAACACCCACCCATAGGAGTGTTGAACTGACTGCAGTCCTCGCTTTCATTGACCGTTTTGGCTGACTGAAGGCTTCTTGGAGTCTTTATAACTTCTACGGACACATCCCTTATGACTTTCATTAGATAGATTGGCTTCCTATGCTTATTTGCTGTTGTGACGTGTCATAAATAGAGAAGTTTATTAAAAGATCTAAATGATCTAATCCATCATTCGTTACTGTTTCGACACGAGTAATGCTATGCTATGAAGCTAAAATAAAGTCTGCGGATTTTTTCCTTTTTTGCCGACAAGGTTAATGATCTTAACAATCCTGGTAGTAGTTTTCATCTAATCTGTATTGAACCCAGTCATCTTTTTCATTAGATGGTTGAACATTCTATCTCGAATGCTTAGGCAAGAACGCTCTCAAGGTTTCTTAAGGGGTTAGGGGTTGTCAGAGTCAAGAGAAAATTCGAATTTTCAGTAATATTTTTTTTTTTAAATCATGTTATTTTACAAAAGTATTTAATAATATGACATTATTACACAATGTTTTGACTTGAAGTAATGAAAATTTGAAAAGAATTTAAAATTTCCAAAGTTTTAGATGTTTGTGTTGACCCAGTTTCAAAAAAATGGACTTGCGGTGACAATCATAAGTCCTTCAAGGAGATTCATTTATAATCGGATCGGAAGAATTAGTTTTATAAATAGATAATCCTGATTGAAGCTTTTTTTGTTTTTTTTTCATAAATTAACAAAATGCGGCCTCAGGAATATTTTTTCCAGATTTTGGAGTGCCCGAGCGCTTTTTGATTTTTGTCTTGAAATTTTCAGAGGATATTTTTAAGATATCACACTCAACGAAAATGCAAAAAAGATTTTTTGAAAAACTTGACTATTCCTAACATAGTAATGCTGGGTTGAGTTAAAGTTAAGTATTTTGTGACGACAATAATATCAGATAAAGCGCTATGAAACTGCCACAAATTCACTAAAGAGATTGATTTCGATTCTATTAGCTCGTATGGATGCTTAATAGTTTGAAATTCGGAAATAAATGAGTTGACTCCGTTTTCAACCAAAGAATTGGCAGCCGGCAAGAGTTTTAGCCTTAGCCCGCTTAGTCAGCCATTTACTGTGACCAGTTGGCATCCTCCAACAAATAGAAAGCAAACGTTGCTGAGGGCTCAAAGAGCTCATTGGATATTTTGCGATATATTCCGGGCAACAAAGATCTTCCGAAGGGGCAAATGCTGACGGCTGCCCAGCTTACGCTAAACTCGCGCGAGATCAAAAAATTCGCGATTATTAGCTTTTTCCCACAGGATTTGATCAATTAAACAGCCTTTGTTTGATTAAAGCGCTGATTTAGATCGATTTACCATACAAAATAAAAATCTAATTTTTCTCCATTAATTTTTAATCGAATTTTGAAAAAATTGAATGCAACTCTGCGATTGGCTGTATTTTTTTCGATAAAATAGATATTAAGAAACTTATCAACTTCTTGCCAAAAGCAAAAACAAAAATGTATAACAGCTGATCAATTATCGAGTAGCCGGCAGTGCGAAGAGCTGGTTTCTCAATTCAAATTTTAATTGATCAATTTATTTGGCGAAAAAGCTATAAGCCGCAAAAGTCAATGGTATTCTGACACGTTCCCAATCCGGCGATAATGAAATTTGAGTGCCCTTCTTTACCAGCTTAGTTTCCTTGCAATTTTCAGTAAATCCGCTACCAATACTAGTTGTATAAAGAAAGAGCTCAATGCAATAAATAATGAGATTAGATAATCCTTAACTAAGCTGCTTTATGTGGCCAACGGTTCCTCTGCTTTCGGTACATTCCAGTAATATTTTAGGTTTTCTATTAATGGAATCTTTATAGAAAATCAGCTCAAAATAGTTGGGATTTCTTTGATTCATCATGAGAAATTGCTATACATAGTACAGGAATAAACTATATAGTTGCCGTGAGCACTATCCATAATTAGTGCAGTGATAGTTGAACAGGGAAGAATACAGTATTTTAAACGAGGCTAATGGAAGTAGCTCTTCAGTAAATTTCGTCAATACCATCCCATTGCTTTCGGAAGTGTTTACCTTTTGTTTACATATTTGGGAATTATTACTATTTCTTTAACAATTTCTGTATAATGAATAAATGTTGTAAGTCTTCTAATTTAAATTTACCACTAAATTTATACACTCACTTTTCTGAGCAAAATTCATGCCGCAGAAACACCATCATTCCTTTATTTAATTCCCTTATATTCTGTTTAGAATTTTTGTAATTTTTTAACCAAGTAAATTCCTGACAAATCCGATCATTTGGAAGCCTGCTTCCCGTCTAAGCCCTGTCGCATTTACCAGCACATAGACACACGCACACACAACGACTGATGATGACACCAGTCACCTACGCATGTAATGCGACGTCTTACATGCACCAAAATATATTTCATCAACACTAAACTCAGTTGTGACACTTGACCAATAACAACTGCCGAAAGAAGCTGTTAATACACGCACGCACACACATTCATACCAACATAGATGTATATGTAGATATGTAGACAACTAAAGCAGGCAAGTGGTAACCGCAAGAGTTTCGTAAGCACTCAAGCAAGCTGAAATCGGCTTTGCACTGCCTTTGAGTGCCTCTTTGTTCGGGTATGTTCATGTCAAATTGCCACTGACACTGCAAATTTGTGGTTGCCAACACACATACATGTGTATATGTATAGAGACACTTCCTTCCGCAGCGGCAGCTTATGCTTATATAAAATACACTTTTAAAATCTGCTCATCACATGCACTTGCCTGTGTGTTGGTGTAAGAGGAGAATAAAGTTCATTTATATGTGCTTCTGTGTGTGTGTGCGTGTGCGAAAGGTGAAGTAAAAAGTAAATGCCCATGTAAGACCGCTTGTGAAATGAAATGAATATGAAATGCCAACACACATGCCGCAAAGAATTCACTCTGTTGTTGTTGTTGTTGCCCATATTATTGTTGTCACAATTTAAGCCCACTCACCGAAGCCAAGTGTGTGGCAAGGTGACATGCGTTTGTCCATGCCGACATGCATACCTCCATCAGTCGGCCATCATCGGTTACATTGCCAAGCAGCCTCCATTGTGTTTGGGTGTGTGTGTGTGTGTGTGGTGCTTCAGCATGAATTTCCACTTTTGCAATACTAACGGAATACTTAATAACAAATATGTATGTGCTTGTGTCACAAAAATTTCAGCACCAAAGCACATATTTGTTGTTGTTGTGCATAAACGCACACCTATGTGTGCGCATTGTTTACTGCTTAACCCCTGCATATGTTGTTGTCACTGCATCCATCAGAGTGTGTGTGTGTGTGCGTGTGTTTAATGTAAAATTGCTACTCTTGCCTGCGCCATGATTTATGAGAAAGGGACATGTGTAATTTTAGGTTCATAAATTTGTCTGCCGAAAATTACTTTGAAATGAAAATTGTCACAGTCGTGTTGTTGTTTTGTTGCTTGTTTTTTTCTCGTACAGCTTCATATGAAGGTATGTAAATGGCATAACGGGAGAAACAGTAAAATTTTTAATTCACTTTCGTTGAATATCAGGAAATGCAGCGACACCAGTATAGGGAGTAAAAATAAAAAAAATTTTGTTGTAGTTGAACTCAAATAGTTTCGATTATTCTGTAATTTGGCTGTGGTGCGAACTTGTATATGTTGAAATCGAAATTGAGTAATTTTCGACAATAAGCATTAACATTTTTGGAATGTACTTCGTGATTTGTATGAGATATCACAAAATATTTCAGTGAAATATTTGAATGTACTAAATTTAAACTCTTACTGCCAATCGAATACATATCCCGGTAGCAATAACCCCTCATGATGGCATTGTCCTATCCCCAATATAGCAAATAAAGCAATTTAATTGTCTTCCATATAGTTGTTTGCATTCAAAATGGTAGAAAACGGTCCAAACTCTAGTAACGTCTTTTACTTTCCAAAGATCATTATTTTTAGGTGAGAACACTGGAAAAAATTTGCTGGAGGTCTACATAAGGTATACATTAAATTAGTAAATTTTTCAATACAGAGAAAAATATCTTACGCATAAAGACGAAAACATTATAACCGGTAAATTTGAAAATGATTGATATACATTATTGTAGATTTTTATTAAGCGTAAATTATCATAATTTGTAAAACTTCGATTTTTTTAATCGTATATTAAACTATGTACCAAATGAGCAAATTTCAATGTTGGCTTTGATGACGATATTCATTACCTTCTACACAGCCAGTCTTGTTATGTTGCAAAGTCGGGGTTGATTACGGTATGTTACGCAGCATGTTGATAACTAACACTACTTTTAATTGCAAGTGAGTGGGTATAGTCCAGGCAATTTTAAATAGTCTGTGGGACATACTAGTTTGTAGCTGTGTCAACTCTCCTGGAACGACATTCTAAATTGTAGCATTAAGATCATCGGGATCTTTGTTTTTTTACCACCAATAAATACGTCAGGAAAACACGATGGATAAGCTTCTCTTTCAATGAAGTCAATGAAGTGACAGAAATCTGTTCGAAATGTTAGAAATGCCACCATGCCTACCATTTCCAACTACTTCTGCAATCGCATTGTTGCAAAAACACTCGTATGTTAGTTGACACATAAAGAATGTGTCGCCACAAATTAGATGATTTTAGGTATGCGATTAGTTCGTCAGCAACAGTTGATCCAGGAATAATTGGAAGAGTCTGGCGTAGATCACCTGCCAATAGAATCATGGCTCCACCAAAAACGTTTTGGTTGTCGCGTAAACCTTTTAAAGTCCTGGGCAGTGCCTCCAGCGACTTCTTGAATTTCTGGAAAATCTTCGCTATAGCGCTATTTTTTGCGATTTTGCAGACTGGTGTTTCGTTGATTTGCAAATTAGGAGTAACTTCAAGGCCGAATGCGCCATTTGTTTGCTTATTAACAGGTGCCAAGTTGCCCCTATTCCCGTTAACCTTCGTGGTGAAAATGTGTGAAATTGGTTCAGGAATTAAATCAGTCCACATAATATATGATGATTTTCTATTGGACTTTATGCCGGATATTTGACCTATATATAATTACATCAATAAATTGTGAGAGTAGTATAAGATGTTCGGCTGCACTCGAACTTAGCATTTCCTTATTTGTTACAAATTGTTTTATTTTAACAAAGCAACAATGACAACCTTCAAAATATTATTATTTCGAATAAAATTCTCTTATTATTATCTTCCTCTCAATTTTTCCATATTTACATACTTTATAATCTTTTCATGGTCTCTCATGAATATTTCAAAACTAAAATTAGCCAGATCGGTTTGGCCATTCTCAACTTTTTGCGAGACTAACGAACAGCAATTCATTTTTAAATCTATAGAAAACAAATTGTTTGTATGGCAGATTAGAAAGTATGGATTTTAGACTTTTTCTGGGAATTTTTTTAAGAAACCATCCTTGTACTTCATGAAATATTATAGAGAAAGAATTTGCGAAATCGGTTCAAACGACACCGGATTTGTCAAGACGTCTTTTCTTGTCTGATACGACAATGTTGACAATTATTAAAAGTGCCTTAATTCACTAACGAAAAACAACAGAAACACTAAATTTCACAGAAGAAATGGCAGAAGTGAGGTGCACTCAGTTAAAAAAAAAAATTAAAAATGGGCTTAGCCTCACCCATTGATGGGTCAAAACCATATCTCAGGAACTACTCGACCGATTTCAATGCAATTCGGTACCCTGATGACATGGATAAAAGATGGGCGAAATCCGATCACAACCGCGCCTACTTCCAATATAACTCAATTTTGAATTCCATCTGATTCGTTCACTTCATAGTAAATACATAAGGAACCAATGAAGATAGAGGAATAAAACTTTACACAAATACTGTATATGATCTGTGGCTCTCTAGCTCTCACTCTCTCTAACTTTCTCTAACTCGAATTACCACAAGAGAAACTTCGAATTATAGAATTTTCATTAAAACATACAATTTTTCAAAAAGCTGTAAAATTTAGGTTTATACCCACCCATAAATAATTTACTTAGAATCAAATTTTGTATATATACGTTAAAACAGGAATTCGGTAGTTTTCTTTGTTGCAGTTTGCAATTGTCCGGCTCTTGACGTCTGTATCACATGCCTTTGTTAGATGATTTATGCAATCCATAAGTGTAATAACATATTTTTTGTTTGCCTCCATATGATATAGAGGGACTCTTTTAAAATTCTGCCTCGATAGTACAATTCTAAATTTTGTATTATGCCTTGGTAGAAAAGTTCGATTTATGGAAGGAAATACTGGAAATATTAAATTGTATGACATTTGACTTCTATTGCTATTTCGAGAGTTCGAGTTATGGAGATCTGTGAGTTAGGGAATTTTCACTGTATATACATTCGGAATAAAACTTTACACTAATCCTGTATTTGAGCTATACCTTTAAAATAGGGCAGATATGGAACATGAAGAACCCAGTGCCTAAGGGTAATTTTTCACCGAAAATATCGGTAAATCTCTCAGATATTTAATTTTAATTCAGAGGGAATCATTTTCTTTTATTAATGTGCCTCTGTACCAAAAATGGTTAAAATCGGGTCATAACTTCCCCTAGCTCCCATATAGCTAATTATAGGTTTTTCAAAAGTGGGTTTTATACCTTATAAATCGGTTAATATGTGGAATTAAGTATATATGGGTCAAATCATGTGTTATCTTAGTAAGTCTATATCAATAAATTGCGAAAGTATAAAATGTTTGGTTAAATGAACTTAGCCTCTCCTTACTTGTTTATCTTTAATCGGTTGAAATACTTTTATGGAAACTAATTTCTGGTCAAATATATTCACCGATATACAATTACTATCAAAATTGTATTTTTTTCCTTAAAATTTAAACACATCAAAACAGTAAAATATTTAAGTTAGCTAGTATTCACGAATAAATATACAATTTCAAGTCACATATGAAGCTAATATCTGCTTCTTTTAGCTTGGCAAATGACAAAATGATGATTCATTGCTCGGATTTATTAATGTAATCAGTTTCCCGTAACGTTAGCAACAACACCAATATATGCATATACATATATAAATGTCAATACATATATATATATATATATACATACGTGTATAAAAAATTGATTTGATCAAAGGAAAACTGTTACTTTTTTAAATCGAAGCAATTTTTACAAGGATTTCAGCAATCGATTTTGATTGGAGTTCACATTTTATAGTTTTTGTTGTATGCCAAAGGTGTAAAGAAGAGATGAAGAGAAATTTCCGTGACAAACTAATAATGACACCTGTCAAACTTCATTGACACTTTTTATAACTTACGAAACCCTTGCCATAAATGTAAGAAATGACGCAATTGCGTTGAGGAGAGGTCGTAGAGTTGGAGCTCAAACTCATATGTGTAAACTCTGTATATACATAGGTATAAAAATGTATATATATAACTAGTTGCCAGTATGTATATAAATGCCTCAAAGTGTGTGTGTCATGGTCGATTGTTTTTAGGATAAGCCAAATAGAATTTGGACTGATTTCAAAAGCAGTTTTGTCATTTTGTGAATTGCGCAGCGCCACACATGAATCGCTTGCATGTGTGCGAATATTTATGTGCTTGTGTGTATGTGTTTTGGTTGCACATTTTGAGCTTAGCTGATAAAGTTTTATGGCAAGCAATGATGTATGGTAAAGCCGTATGACGAACTGCTGAAATGTAAACTGACACAATGGTCCACGTAAAAAGTTCCTGCTACGTTTGTACCGTTGTTAGTTTTTGTGTACATATATACAAATGTATGTATGTGTATGTACGAATAATATAGTATTTGAGTATGCTTTGTAAGAACAACTAATCTGAATTTATATAAATTTTTTGGGAAAGATTACATAACCACTCTGTTCCCGTTAAATTGGTTAGTTATTTGCTATGAATAAAGTTTTTGGGATTTTCAAACTCAATTTAAATTTCGTTGAAATTAATTGCTCAGAGAATATATATTTAATATACATATTTATAGATGCTTTTAAGTATACCAGTATAAGCATAATGCTTTGGTAGGCCTTGGAAACGACCTTTTCTATACCAATTTTATAATTATGAGAGTATATGCAACATATATCGGTACAGAGTTTAGTAATAAACTCCTGCTTCAATATAAATCCTTCAAAGAATCTATGAAATAAAATAAAATATTTCTTAAAACCGAACCGTTGAAACATGGCGAGAGTACAAGTAAAGCACAGACGACCATAGCAATCAATAAGTAAAACCAAATCACTTTATAATGGGGTTTAAAAAGGGAAGCTACAAAAGACCGATAGGGATAGCAATGGACGTCATATCTTTTCCCGCTCTTTTGACATTTCTCTTCAGTAATGTTTGCAATTTCATCATAGAAAGATATACGATCCAACAACGAGTAGGAAAATTTACTACCGAAATTCGAAGTCAGGGACTCAACTTTAAGAACGATACGTCCAATTTATGGTCGTCATAATCGTCCCGTCAGATCAACAATTGACCGTCTGGTGGAAAAATTTGAATTCACAGGCAAAGTCCAAATGTTCCCGGGTCAGTAAGACAAAGAAGTAACTGTGGTTTCGAGAATATTGCTGCCTCTAGCGCATCAAGTGAGGAAGACCCAAATCAGTCTCTCACACATCGTCCTCAAGCGTTGGGCATCTCTGTAACGTCGTTGTGACGGATTTTGTGAAAAGATCTTGGTCTACATTCTTACAAGATCAAATTGACGAAAGAACTGAAGCTGCTTGACCACCAGAATCGTTGTATATTCGTGAATTTGGCTGACCAACAACTTGATAAGGATTTTCTTCGAAAAATCATCTTCAGCGATGAGACTCAACTGACTGAATGACTTCGTCAATAAGCAAAATATGCGTTATTGGTCAAGTAGCTATCCATACGGACTCCATGAGTCACCATTGCATCCCGAAAAGTTACGGTTTGTTGCGGTTTATGGGCCGGCGGCGTCATTAGACCGTACTTCTTCCGTGATGTCAAGATCGGCACGGTACTGTGAATGGGAAACTCTACCAATATCAATGATAACCGAATATTTGTGGTTCCAAGCCTCACAGCGAATGTCTCAATAGATTTATTGGAAATCAAGCTTGGTGAACGTGCTGTCTCACGAAATGGCTCAGTCAATTGGCCGTCTCGGTCGTATGATTTGACACCGTTAGACAATTTCCTGTGGGCTACGTCAAGTCTATGGTCTATGCCAACAAGCCAGCTATGGTTGACGGACTTCGTACGAACATCGAACGTGATATTGCAGCAGTATCGTCCGATTTATGTTTGAAACCCGTCAAAAATTGAGTTCAGCGTCTGGACTTCTGCAAGCAGGCCTGTGGTGGCTATGCAAAAGAAATCGGATTCATACATAATGACATCGAATATACTTTCACAGAAATAACGCATTTCATGGATATTCAAACCGTTGTTTTAGCGCTCTTATATCAAAACCCTTTACATGTTTTAAGACGATTTTCGATGAGCCTGCTAATTGAAATATTATTATAAAGTTCCAAGCAAACGTGTAAAGAAAACACATATGTTCATATTTTATGGACATAAAGATCTGAAATACCCGCCCGCCTAAGGTTATACTTCAGATTTCAAAAATATCTATTCTGTTAGCGTACTTTTAGGCAAAGAAAATTTCGAATAAAGTACCGAGAAATATTGTTGCTTGCAACACCTGCTAGCGCCGACGCCATTTTGTCTTCAGGGATTAGACTACTACATACACCCATACACACGTTGAACACTAATGCTCATATCTATGATGCATATATAGTACGTACATAAATCCATATGTATGCCATATATTTTGGTCTGCTGCAAATACGTAAAACAGACAACGAACGACAACTCAGAATAAAACAATAAAATTTATCATCCGACCACAAGTCGCAAAATACTAAACAGAAACGTGACATTTGATATACGGTAAGACAACGACAAACAACGATGCTCGAGCGCCCAGTCGGCAACGGCGGACGCGCACGTGTAGCTGCATAAACAGTACGCAGCAGCAAAGTGGCCACTCAGAGACGCACAAGCAGATTTCTAGAGAATATTGTGTGCACATATGCATACCGACACCGACACCGACACCGACACCGGCACCTGTGTGCGCTCTGAAACGAAGCAAAACAAATTTTATTTATTTATTTATTTATTTATGTTAAATATATTTCTGAGTTGCAACTGTCAGGCCGCCACTGATACCAACACCAACAGTACACATGCGTGAGTGTGCAACATCATAACAGCATATGTGTGGGTATGGGTATGGGTACATATGCGTTCAACTGCCGGGTGCATATATAATTTTATTGCTGTTTGTTTGTTGTTGTTTGCATTTATTGTTGTACCGGTTTTGCTCATTTCAGCTATCTAACTGGCAACTTGTCTCCATTTATTTCATGCCACCTACCACAGAATTTAATAAATCCATTTATGTCTTTCATAACTGTGGCACGTACACCAATACCACGCACACACATACATACATGCATACATATATGCAATATAATAAATATACACACCTCTGCAGAACTTCAAGCAGATAACGAGCTTTAACGTGTGACGTGGCACTTACGCACGCATACACACACAAACACATATGCTCAGCTGATTGTGCGTTGGCAAACACAAAACAGTTAGCTCTAAAACTCAAACTCAAGCACTGAGCAGTCGGACAGTTGGGACACTGTACAGCGTTGAGCAGCTGGACAGGCATGCAGCGTTGGCGTACCGTGTGGTCAACTTCTATGGTGTGTTTCATATGCATTACTTCACTTATGGCATGTTTGTTGGTTGTTTGTTTGTCAAGCGATCTGGCCAATTCTGTCGCATATCCGCACTTCACTTACGTGTTGACCGTTCATTGACCTGGAAAACTCAAAATAAATAATTTTCCTTAAGTTTGCTAAGAAAAGCATACCCACTCTGCGCGGAGAGTGACTCTGCATACTCCATTTTGTGATTTTATTTGAGTTTCAGTTATTGTTTGTTTCTTTTTCAGGCTTGTAGATTCAATATATGACTAATATTAGGTTGTCAAAAATCTCCCATCCGCTTTTCTGCTCTTTGTTCAATGCTTTATAAAAAGTGTTACAGTGATCGGATTTAGTTCAAATATGCGCCATTTCGTTGGATAATCTGTTTCCATCTAGAAGGCAACTTCATAATACCCCCTCGTAGAAGCCCCTCTTTATTTGCGAAGAACTTGGACAGCCACTTTTCACAAGCCTCTTTTGAGTTCAACTTAACACCACCAAGGGCGTTCGCCATGGACAGGAACAGGTGATAATCACTTGGCGCTATGTCCGGGCTATATGGTGGATGCGATAAAACCTCTCATCCGAGCTCTAATAGCTTCTGACGACTAATCAACGAAGTGTGTGATCAGTCGTTTTCGTAGTGGAACACTACACCCTTCCTGTTGGCCAAGTCTGGACGCTTTTGGTCGATCGCCTGCTTCAAACGGTCCAGTTGTTCGCAGGAGATGGTAGAATTAAGCGTCTGGCCATATGGGAGCAGCTGGTAGTGGATAATTCCCTTCAATCCCACCAAACACACAGCAAAACCTTCCTGGTCGTCAATATGGATATATATATATATTGAATGTATGTCGAAGCTAATGCATATACGTACATCATCAAAGAGATTAGGTTTTCTATTTATAATTTTTCGATTCCGCAATATTGAGTTTTTTTTGGAATTATATGACTATTTTGAAAGAATATGCATGACTTCGTGGAACGAAATTAATTTATACGCGCATTCTCAGCAATGAGAAGTACTGTAAAATTATTTCCAAAAACATTTCCATTTTATTAACACGCACAATCTGCAGAAGTATCCTTAGAAACGTGAGTTGAGGGCAATCATATATTTCATTTAAAAAATTCAACATATTAAAAATACATTTTCAAACAGTATTTTGTGAAATTCTGAAAACTCAGCCGTTGGCACCTCATCTCCCATGACGTGTCCAAAACAAAGCTAATGTCGTGGACATCATAACTCATGATTGGTTCATATAAAATCAGTAAAACAAAAATATTTCGATAGTACATGGATAAAACTACTTATTGTGTGAAAGCTAAAGAAAATATTAAAATTTGAAATTTTAACAGAATTTTAACAAAAAATTCACTTTTTTTGGTAAAATTTTTCGCCATTTATTGGCTCAAATATAGATGTTATAAAAGTAAAAATAAATCCTTCGTTCATTATCAAGAAAATGTTATTTCAAAGATTTCTGCAAAATTTGAACAAAATCGCTTAAGGGGGTAGTCAAAGATACGAAAAAGTTTAAATTTTCAGTAACTTTTTTGCTATTAAATCATGTTATTTTACAAAAGTAATAATATGGCATTATTACACAATGTTTTGACTTGAAGTCACAAAAATTAAAAAAAAATTATAATTTCCAAAGTTATGGCTATTTCAAGACCCAGTTCAAAAAAAATGTCCTTGTGGTGACAATCAATTTTTTTTTCAAAAATTAACCCTTTCATGCCCAATATTGCCTATAGGCAATTATAATAAAGTGGTTATACAAAAAGTGTTCAAAAACATACAAAATAATTGTGTTATTTTAAAAACAAGTGAACTATATAAATAAATAAAAAAGAGAGCTATTAAAAAAATCAGTCATGAGAATAGTGTTCAGTTTATTTATAATAATTTAATTTTATGAACCAGGATACAGAGGACTTTGAAATATTTATCACTTCACATTTGAGTTAAGACTAATATATATATATATGATTTTCGTAAAAACATCGAAAGTTAATTGGTCTTAAAAAATCGGAATTTTTATGTATTCTAAAAGCTGTATAAATTTCATTAAAATCTACTGAGCGGTTTCCGTTACAGTGGTCACCAGTTAAAAAAACATAGTTTTGAGAAAAACGCGTTTAAAGTTTCACACTAGCATTTTGGAGTGCCCGAACGCTCTTTGCTATGTGTCGAATAACTCTGAAAGTAATTATCGGATTAATATCAAATTTTCAGAGAATATTTAAAGATATTACACTTAACGAAATTCCAAAAAAACATTGACTTTTAGAAAATCCTGACTACCCCTAACCCCTTAATAACATTTCGGAAAATCGTGTCCACCGAATTAAACAATTAGATTTTATTCCAATCGATTTTATATTTTTGGATAATATTTTAAACATTCATACTGTATAATAAACCAAAATGATATTGTTTAAAATTGTCAAACCCATCAAATCCCTTAAATAAAGCTGTTTTAGTATTGTGTTAAATTAGGTAACCATATTTAAATTATACTTCCTTGAAAGGCTATAAAGGTTACATTTTGACATGGTGGGGTTATAGACTTTGAACACCATAGCCAAATCTTTGGCATTACCAACCTCCAAAGTTACATATATACATCTACTAAATTCAAAAAAGCGAACGGTTCAATAATATGCGCCGATGAGCCAATATCTGATTAGAAACTACTCCAAAAGTAAAAAATATTCAAGGTATGATAATATCCACTTCTTTTACTACTTGGCTTCTAAAGATTGTGATAAGGCCAATTTTTATTGACACCTCGAATCGATAACAACTTAGATCCAACAAATATTTGTACTCGGAAAAATAATAACGCTCTTAATCAGCTGATTTGAGTTTTGTAGCATTTGAAAGAGAACTCATATTTAACATAGAGCGCCTGTTTTCTATAAAGAACTACAACATGTCTTCCCAGCGTTAATTTAAAATTCAAGCTTTAATATTTGGCGTCGGATGAAATGAATAATATGAATATGTATAAATAAAATTCCAGTAGAGTATACGCAAGACCAGGTCATACTAGGCGTCGTTCTAGCGCCTATTCATAGTGAAATATGTAAGATTTCATAAATTAAAGACCTCATTATTATGTGCATTAAATTTCAATTAAAATCTTTTTTGCACAGCTACCTTTTTGCCGTGACAGCAGCAAACGCAATAACTTGCCTCCTAACCTCAAAAATGACCGCTGCCAGAGATAGCCATCAAATAGCTGCCACGCACAGCTACAGTTATACAACACATACAGACATAGTTTACACACAAACAGGCATATACTATACTTATGTACAAAATAGTAAACAAGAGCATAAAAAAGAGAGTTCCACTGACACAGTAGGCCAACAACATTAATTGTGGGCTGTGCAATTTAGTAACACCCACGGTAGCTGTGTGGTCCACAGTTAAATAGTCCAGTATAAGTTGAAAACAAAATTTATTTTCCCCACAGCAACTGTGGTGAGTTCTAAACTCCTACTCCTGACCCTATTAAATAGAACTAATTTGTGAATATGGTATAGAAGTCAGAAGAATACATAACCTAAACACTTACTTCTCAATTTCTCCACTCACATTCCACGACTTTTTTTCGACTAATTCACCACCGCAAAAAATTGACGCGCAGTCCGCACACTGACGGTCGCGTCATCGAGTCAATTTAGCAAAAGCCAAGGGGGGTTACAAAAGAATAGCTGGCGCTGGCGCGAGAGTATGATTGGTGTTGATTTACGCATAGCTAGTGTTACATTACACCTTCCAGTCAGATACATTATTATAACATTTTTTATTAGCTTATCTGATCCTTGAACAACAAAATAACATAAATTCATTGCGGCGCCTTTCTTTAGCATCTCCAGCTTCCCACTTCGGCTTTTTTATTGCTTTTATGCTGGCTGCTGTGTGGCAGCCAGGTCTATGATGTTAGAAAAATAAATAATTGTAAAAGGTAGCAAGGCAACAAACAACAAACAACAAACAACAACACAGCGCAGAGTATAATGTACAGTTAATAGGCTTTAGTGTTATTGTTGGCAATGGTGGGGCGGTGTGGAGTGGTTGTTTGCCTTTTTTATTGCAAACATGTTCGTTGTTGTTGTTGTAATTGTTTTTGTAATTGCTTTACATTGCGCTCATTATTATAATAAACAGTTACAATACAGGTGTGCTTGGCGCTTGGGTTCACTTACACCCACACACCCACATACAGAGAGGCATTCTGATAAAAATTCTTGACTCTGTGTCGGTGGTGGTGGCGGCCTACGAAGTGCGCTCGCTCGAACAACCACAAGCACGCCAGTCGCAGTCACCACAGCGCTGCGAAGATACCGCAAATTTTACACAAATATGCATACTTATCGTGACATATATTGTGTTGTGTTGCTCATAATATATTTCTTGCTAAAATATGAGTGATCCATGACTTGCGAGTAATTTTATGCAGATTGGGCTTGAGATTTGAATTACCTATTTTATGCTTCATGGTGTAATATTATCTTGTGCTTCTGCCTTTTGCTTTCATAAATGTTGGAAGATACCAAAGTCAGTAGGTCACCGCTTTCTGTAAAAGGGAAATAATTCACGCTAAATACTTTTCTGGTAAACTCGTTTAAAGCTAAATAAAGCTAAAGGAATTCTCGTTGAATTCTTGATCGAAAAAAATATGTTGTCTCCTTTATTTAGCACGAGCCGGTTAGATGTTTTCAGTAAGATTTTCAAAGACACACTACCAAAGATTTGAGATTTGTCCTCAGGAAATATCTACTGTTTTAAACTGATAACCCAATTGAGGATTCAAATCTACAACTCTCTCTCCCTTTCTATTGACGAGTCAAAATAAATCCAGTGAGGTCTTTCTTGAGGTTCTCGAGAGAAAGATTTGAAGTTTATCATTAAGATTTTTCAATAAGAGCGCTATACAAGTTTTTTATTCCTGTGAAAGTACATTCGATGTCATTATGTATGGATTTCGATTACTTTTGCATGTGCACCACGGCCACGAATGCGAAAGTCCAGACACTGGACCCAATTTTCGACGGATTTCAAGTTTAAATCGGCCGATACAGCTGCGATTTCATGCTCGATGTTCGTACGAAGTTCATCAATCGTCATTACCATAGACTTGACGGAGCCCCACAGGAAATTGTCTAACGGCGTTACGGTGACAGGGACATTTCGTGAGATAACATGTTCATCAAAATTGGCTTTCAATAAATCGATTATGACATTCGATGCGTGGCTTCCGGCGTCGTTCTGTTGGAACCACATATTGACCAAGTCCATATCATCCATTCGCCCACAAATATTCGGTTATCAATGAGAGGTAGGGTTTCCCATTCACAGTAAAGTGTCGGTCTTGATCATCACGGAAGAGGTACAGCCCAATGACGCCGCCGGTTCTTAAAGCACACCAAATCGTATTTTTTTCGGGATGCAATGGTGCCTCAAGTAGTACGTGTGGATTGCTCTCTGACCAATAACGCATATTTTGCATATTGACGAAGCCATTCAGCCAGAAATGAGCCTCATCGCTGAAGATGATTTTTCGATGTGAATCCAGATCATTTTCAAGTTGTTGCTCAGCCCAATTCACGAACATACGACTATTCCTGTGGTCAAGCGGCTTCAGTTCTTGTGTCAATTTGGCCTTGTAAGGGTGTAAGGTAATATCTTTTCGCAAAATTCACCACAACGTCGTCACAGAGATGCCCAAAACTTGAAGAAGATATGTGAGGGACGGATTTTGGTCTTCCTCAATTGATGCGTTAGCGGCAGCGATATTCTCGGCACTACGGGCACTTCTTTGTCGCGCGGGAACAAATTGTACTGTGCCTGTGAATTAAAATTTTTCCACAACACGCTTAATTGTTGATCTGACAGGACGATTATGACGATCATAAAGTTGAGACCACTGGCTCCAAATTTCGGTAGTAAATTTTAATAATTTTGACTCATTGTTGGATCGCATATCCTTCCAGAATGAAATTTTATAATCTACAGGAAGTCAGACTCTTCATTTTCTAAGTGTATACAATGCCGTATAATCCTGTGATATATTAAAGTGCTGAAGAGGTAGACTTCGTTCAGTCTTGGTGAAGAAATGAGCATAGCTTATATATTGGATATACAGAACTGTAAATAGAGAAGAATAATCATCCATCAAATATAGTTTATGAGCTGAACAAGAAGACTGCGCAAAGCTTTACCAATCACTTCTCAATACAAAAAGACTACGATGATCTGAGTCTTAGTACACCAAGTTTTAATAGATCTCGATCACATAGTTATATAGAATATATGGCAGCCTACCAACTGTACAACAAAACATCGGTTCATCTAACTATCTAAAGAACAACTTAACAATGAGACGCGACCAAAGTTCTCCCTGGAATGCGCCATTGCTTGACGCTTTAAAGCATTCAACTCGGTCTTCCGTAAATACCGTTGTCTATTTGCACACGAGCGTTTCATGCTGTACTTACCGTTATGTTTGTTTATGATAATATAATAGTATAAATGGAAAAACGAAAGGTCGACATTTATTATGGACGCTTATCAGCAAAGGACATTTGTACACTTCCACCAGTGCTATGCGCGTCGGTATGTATCCGTATGTATGCATGTCGGTCTTAGAGCCGCCCGCCAGTCGCATTTATTTAATATTTTTTTTATCATAATTCAAGATTTTTATTGCCACTTGTGTTGGTCGCTGTGGTTTTGCGCTAACGCACCCATACACTCACACACGCTCATAGTCACCGCCATTGTTACCTCTGCAGCTACGGATGCTGTGCGCGCTGCTTGGCCGCTGCATTCATAAATTGTTTATGCTCATTTATGCGTGATTTCGAGTTGTAAACGCACAGATACAATAAGCTCTGCTCACTCATGCACACACGCATGCCACACGCGCATGAGAGACGCGCTCTTCCACCTGTGGCACTGTGACTTAATAATGGAAATGGAAGGCGACAAAAAAGGCGGAGTTGTTGGTGTGTTCCACAGCGTTGCGCTGCGTGGGAACTTAGCAGCCGCTAAAGTAAGCAAAGGCGCATTGTGTTCGAAATGAGTTGCAGAAGAAAGTGGTGGTTTAAAGCACTCTCTTTAAATTCAACAAAATGCCAACAGACTTTAATTTTAAATAATATGCGGCTCCATAACAAAAACAAAAGTATTTCACCTGTAGAAGCATACTATTATTGAGTATGTACCGATATTTTAAATTCAAATTTATTTTATTTTATTTTTTTTTTTTGTTTTTGTATATTTTATTTATTGCCTGCTTCCTGTTGAAAACTGATAAGCAGCTTAACATATTTCCTCCCATCTAGCCTTTGTAACCTCTGCATTAGGTGCCATCATCCGTTTGTGAGACTTTTCGGTTGTCTACCCATGGTCACGTAACGGTAATTAATATGCATATAATCAGCATTTATCTGAGCTTATTTTTACAACAAATAGCTTAGGTTGACCAGTTTGAGTGATAAATAGGCGCAAACAGCTTTTCTAACTTATTTCTAGTGAAAACAATATCAATTCGTTGGAGCTTGATTTATTGTGTGGTTTTTAAAAAGTATTACATTACAATTATTTTTTGATGTGAGTATAAGTAATGGAGGTCAATCTGGTAGTATTTCAAGTTTTTTTCCAATAGTTTAAAATAGTATAGATCAGTGTACCTTAGAAAATTAGCATTTAAAGTCTTTCGCCGAAAACTTGTTTAGAAACAATATTTCCAAAAATCCCATTCTATACGGGAAACTTACAGAAGACTTCACTCGTATTATAGATGGGGCGAAATTCTAACAAAATTGTTAGATAAAAATCGACATTTCCACGTTTTCTGAACCTGTTTTCTACACACTCTCTTAACTGTACTGTATGAAGAGTTTGTGTAGAAGGCCTTACTGGTAGGGATGCAAACATCGTGAAATGAAATATCGATGGTTCGATGTATCGATGTTTCTTCAAAACCCATCGAAATCAAACACACACTTTTTTAACTTATTTTAAATTTAGTGTGAAAAGCTAAGGGATACAGAAGCAGAAGCATAAATAAATGAAATGTAGTACGTCTTAAGTTGATACATTTTATTTCACTTAGCATTATAAGTCTATTAAAGTTTTTTCTCAATAAATAACAGAATTTCAAAACAACGACATGGGAAGATTTTTCAATGTCGTTTCTTTTCGATTTTACTTCTGCGTGATAGTTGCCCTGGGTTTATAAAACAGTCGTTTACTCGCCACTGAAGTGGCCACAATGTGTAAATATTAATAAACCTATTTATACAACTCCGGAAGCACAGTATTCATGTCAATCCAAACTCTATTGGCTTCTGATTGGTAGGGGTAACAGCCAAAATACACTTGCTCTTCAACCTTCCGTCCCTGTAATTTTAGATAAATTTGACAGCCTACATTTCACGTTTTGGTGGACCAAATATTTATTCTGGTTCCAAATATCAAACGAGTATCCTGTTTCACACTCATCAGTCGATTCTTTGAATTTTTTATGAAACAAAAGAAAGTATTTCTTTTAGCCATAGCATCTTTAAAATGCAGTAATTTTAATCTCTGATCTAACGCAGTAGCATACGCCAGAATTTAATTGTATAAATAAATCATAATCTCCGTATTTTACAAAAATTGAATTCCAATGTAATAAAGCGTATCCAAATAGAGGGTTTCGAGTTAATACCCGAAAAAGTGTGAAGGTGTGAAGTCAAATTTTTATATAAAACATCGACAAAAAACATCGTTGAAAGTGACATCGATGCATCGATGTTTTTAGATTCGAGACATCGATGGCTAACATCGATGCTTTTTGACGAAAATATCGATGTTTCAAAAACATCGATATATCGTTTGCATCTCTACTTTCTGGTCCTGAATATCTCCTCCTCCATTAGATTAAAAGCAAGTCTCCGCTTTCCAGTACTACAATATGTTGATCGCACATTGCCTGATTTCAAACTCGAATAGGGCGGGAACCCATTACTTTTTATACTATATCAACTGTTCTCATCAGTTAGAGTTGTAGAATCAATAATATAGTCAAAAGCCGTAGTCTAAATGAAGTGGATCAGTCTTTAAAAGAAAATTATAAATATATAATCCTATTAGTTCTTGTCCACATACCTTGCTTCATTGTGCAAACGAGGGGTTCCTGGTCAGAACCAGCCCACATCAAAAGTTGAAACCGGACTTAATGCCGATTGTATGGGAAGGTCTTCAAAAGGTTCACCCAACAAGTGGGATATTAGTAGGAAAACTGAATAAACTTTCTTTAAAGGATGAAATTTAGCATAAGATAATGAATGACAAATACTTTAGCCGGGTTTCGAAACCATTTTGACATCATATTTTTTAAACTTTGGTTCTGAGTCTCGAGTTCTCGTATCAATTAGTTTTCTGTCGGAAGCTCTCAATTAACTTCAGTTTTCCGCTGTTAGACTATTGCAGCGTCTTTCAGGCAGAGGTAGCTGCCATTAAGATAGCAGTAGATATACTGCTTCGAAGTGCGAAGTGCGGCAGTCCTCAGAGAGGTGTGTATTCACTCCGACAGAAGAGCGGTCCTGTCTTGGATTCAATGATAGTACGCTTTAAGCTAGTAAGGTAGTGCCTAACATCGTTATCAGTAGCTTCGAACTACTTTATAATTCCGGTCTCCACGGAGGGTACCCTAGCAACATTGATGTCGGAGTTGAAACGAGTGGGCAGTCCGTGGGTCACTTGCTCTAGAGCCCTAGGTTCACTGACTTCGAGAGAGCTCGCCAAACGCTGGAAAACAACCAGCACCTGCACAGTAGCAAGGACTTTCCGGCCCACAGTTTACCGAATATGCTCCTTACAGCTACTGCCGATTAGTAAGGCTCATCTCTCCGAGATCATTTGTGTGCTTACTGATCTTTGCTTAATAGGCACACACACGGTGAGGCTAGGGATCAAGTCAGACGCTAGTTGCCACAGCTGTTTGCAGGAGGCCAAGCACTTCAATGTCTAGCATTCGCCTGACTTAGATTAGAGCACCTCGGTAGGTACACCTTCGGCGAACCCAGCGAAGTGACTGCAATCGACATTAACCGACTTAAGAACTTTATTACAGAGTCCAAACGCTTTGTCGCAACATAAGGGTCTTAGTGATCCGTTAGAAGATTTCCGCGTGTCACAATGGACTGTCGAATCTGTCTATGTGAAATTCTCTGCAGCTGCGGAGATCTACCTCTTAACCTAACCTAACCTATATATGTGTATACAAGTCCCTTGTAACGGTAATTAATTATATATACAATATATTTTCTACGGAGTTTACACCTACTATTTCATAACATAATTTCATTTCCCTTAATACCAAACCAGTCCAACTAACTTAGTTACATTGCAAATGTTTGATTTCGCACTGCATATTATATAAAGTTTTCATTTAAGAAAGACTAATTTCTAAAAGACACACACGCATGCGCCCACATCTACTATAGAATGTTTGTATGTGTATATGTGTGTGTGCAAAGGTAAGAAGGACTGCAGTTTTATTGTATTGTAAACTGAATAGCTAAATACGAACTAGTGATTTACTTATAGTATAAATGAATTTATAACCCAACGCAAAGTTTATGCTTTTACTCAACTCCTTACTCAAGAACAACAACAACAACAACAGCTGTAGCAACAACACATAAACAAATAACACCGGCAGCAGCAATAACAGCGCACATAAACTGCAAAAACTTACCAAGTTTCCAAGAGTATTTGCAACGGCAACAACAACAACAACAACAAGACAACAACGTAAGGCAGAAGGCACAACAAAGTAGTCAAAATGCGTACGCCGCACATCATATAATATGCAACATAAGAAAGTTGCATGTAACTGGCATAAACTGTGTAAGCTCCGAGAATAGTTAGCATGTACATATAAGAAACGCCAAATGGCGGCAAGAGTGCAGAAAGAAGTACATACAACGACATATGTATGTAGGGGTGTGCGTGTGTGTATGTGTGTGCGACAGCAGGCAATGTAATTATTTTTGCAGGCTTCTTAACGCTGATTTAGAGTTTGGCTTCTTCTGCTACATGTACGCACGGCCAACTTGATTTGGCTTTACACAGCTTGTTGTTGTTGCTGCTGTTGCTGTTTTGCCACTGTCGCAGTACAACACCTAATAGCCTACAACACATGCATGCATGTATTTGACTGTGTGTGTGTGTGTGTTGTTTTGTGCGAGCGCACTCGCACGTAGATCCTTATTTATGGCGAGATAAACAGAATGCAGTGTAAACTTTGTAATCCAAATTGTCTTCCTCCCAGTTTGAGTTACGCCAAAGTTCTCTCTATGAAGTACAAGCTATATTTTGAAAGAAGCGCAAGTGTGAGCGTGTGTGTGTGTGTGTAATGAAAAGTTTTCACAGCCATTTCGTAGTAAAGCTATCAAAGTAAAATATAAATATACATACATATATACATAAGATATACTTATATAATATATACATATATACATATATGTATTCAGAGTTTTATTTACTTATTTATCGAGTTTTAATACATTCGTGTTCGCAATTGAAAGCTACATAAATGTGTTACAATGCTTGTAGTTTTAACGATAGTGTATCAAACCATACATACAAACCATATAAAGGGGTTTTCAATAGGGACGCTACAAAAGTAGAGCGACACCATATTTTTCCCGCTGTTTTGACATTTCTCTTCAGTAAGGTAAGGCAAGAAACAAGAAAATCGGAGTCAGTGGCCTCACTTTAAGAGCGTTTCTTCCAATTTATGGTCGTCATAATCGTTCTTTCCACAGGCAAAGTACAAAATGTTCCCGTGCCAGCGAGACAAATAAGTGCCTGCAGTGTCGAGAATAATGCTGCCGCTAGCGCATTAATTGAGGAAAACCCAAATCAGTCTCTCACACGTCGTTCTTTTGTGTTGGGCATCTCTGTGATGTCGTTGTGGCGAATTTTGCGAAAAGATCTTGGCCTATATCCTTACAAGATGAAATTGATGCAAGAACTGAAGCCATTGACCTATGTTCGTGAATTGGGCTGAGCAACAACTTGAAAATGGACAGGATATTTATCGAAAAATCATCTTCAGCGATGAGGCTCATTTCTGGCTGAATGACTTCGTCAATAAGCAAAATATACACGTTATTGGTCAGGTAGCAATCCACACGTACTCTATGAGTCACCATTGCTTTCCGAAAAAATTACGGTTTGGTGGGGTTTATGGCCGGCGGCGTCATTGGTCCGTACTTCTTTCGTGATGATCAAGACCGGCTTCGTTACTGTGAATGGGAATCGCTACCGCTCAATGATAACCGAATATTTTTGACCCGAATTAGATGATGTGGACTTGGACAATATGTGGTTCCAACAGGACGAAGCCACAAGCCACACAACAAATGTCACAATCGATTTATTGAAAACCAAGCTTGGTGAACGTGTTTTCTCACGAAATGGCCCAGTCAATTGAACGCCTCGGTCGTACGATTTGACGCCGTTAGACTATTTCCTGTGTGACTGCGTCTAGTCTATGATCTATGCCAACAAGCCAGCGACGATTGATGAACTTCTTACGAATATCGAACGCGAAATTGCAGCTCTATCGGCCGATTTATGTTTCTGTCGAAAATTGGGTTCAGCGTCTGGACTTCGGCAAGCGTGCCCGTGGTGGCCATGCAAAATAAATCGAGTTCCATACATAATGGCATCGAATGTACTGTCACAGGAATAAAGAATTTTATTGATATTCTAAACCGTTATGTTTTATATAAAACTAGCCGTCCGCTCCGGCTTCGCACGACTTCGTTAAGCTTCTTTAAGCCGTTGCACACACTTCGTACTCGCCTCTCAAGCGCGTAGTGGGAGGTTTTACTTTTTTTTCAGCAAACAGCTGTGAACGCTCGTTACTCGACTCCCTGGTACGCGATTGTGATGCGAAGGGAAGAGAAGGAATGACTTGCAAGACGATTTTCAGTTTCAGATTAAGTCTCTTCATCACGGATTTTTTGATACCCTCACCTGGGAATTATTTTCAGAAAGTTGAGATTCTAGCGATAAATATAGCCTAGGTTACCCGATGTGAATGTAGCTTTCCGATAGTGAAGGAATTTTTGAAATCGACACAGTAGTTTTTGAGTTTATTCATTACAAAAATACATACAAATATTTCCTCTTTATAATAGTAGTATAGATTAAATTTATTATTTTGAAGCGCTCATATTGAAAAACCCTTTACAATTTCTTCCAGTTTCAGATAAGCTAAAGAGTACTAGCTGCCCTTAATAGTACATAATTGTCTGATCAGAGCGGTGTTTCAGCATCGAAATCTCGAAATATCGGCCAATTTCCGAAAGAATCGATTGATTAAATTTTCCCGAGAGCCACTTCCGAGATACATGTAGTCGACGAAGGCAGATGAATCACACGCGTTATCTCGAGTGTAAGCTCCTAAACCTGCTTAGCAATCAATCATGGTTTACCGAGCTCTACTACGCAAAATCTTTTAAGTTTCCTTTTCGTATTTAACAATTTTTTTTACATTTTTCTAAATGGAGACTGACACAATGTTATAGCACCAACAGTTATTTGCGCATTTCCTGTTTCCGTTTCCAATATTTACAAAATGCAACTGATATGCAAGCACATTTTAAGCCTTAACGTGTGTGTGTATATGTGTGCGTTTATATGCGAGTTCCGTTATGCATTTCCTCACTAAAAATTCTCCATCACTTCATTTGCACTGTCATGTCTAACACACTCACTTTGGCAAATGTTCGTTCATATTTTATTATATATGTACATATCTACATTTGAAAACTGCGTGTGTGTGATTTATTTAATTCATGAATAGTGCTTAGCACTTAATAGAAAATCTCCAGGAATTATTGTAAGAAGAAAGTCGTCGTATAGTTAAGAATTATGAATTTATGCCCAGTAAAAAGACACACACCACCTTTTTGTCGATTTTAAAGCTGCTTTCGACAGCACGAAAAGCAGCTGCCTTATGTCGCGATGTCTGAATTTGGTATCACGGAGAAACTAATATGGCGCACGTTGAGCAACACCAAAAGCTCTGTCATGATTGGGAAGTACCCCTATGAGCCGTTCGATACCAAACGAGGTTTGAGACAAGTTGACTCATTATCGTGAGACTTCTTTAACTTGATGCTGGAGAAAATTATACGAGCTGCAGAGCTAAACAGAGAAGGTACAATCTTCTACAAGAGTGTACAGCTCCTGGCGTACGCCGATGATATTGATATCATCGGAAGCAACAACCGCGCCGTTTGTTTTGCTTTTTCCCCGCATGGATAAGGAGGCGAAGCGAATGGGTCTGGAGGTGAATGAGGACAAGACGAAATATCTCCTGTCATCAAACAAACAGTCGGCGCACTCGCGTCTTGGCTCCCACGTCACTGTTGACAGTCATAACTTCGAGGTCGTAGATAATTTCGTATACCTGGGAACCAGCATCAACAACACGAACAATGTCAGCCTCGAAATCCAGCGCAGAATAACTCTTGCCAACAGGTGCTACTTTGGACTGAGTAAGCAATTGAACAGTAAAGTCCTCTCTCGACGAACCAAAATCAAGCTCTACAAGTCGCTTATCATTCCCGTTCTGCTTTACGGTGCAGAAACTTGGACGATGTCAACATCAGATGAGAAGACACTAGGAGTTTTCGAGAGGAAAATTTTGCGTAAGATTTATGGTCCTCAGAACATTGGCAACGGCGAATACCGCAGACGATGGAACGATGAGCTGTACGAGTTATACGACGACATTGACATAGTTCAGCGAATAAAAAGACAGCGGCTACGCTGGCTAGGTCATGTTGTCCGAACGGACGAAAATACTCCAGCTTTGAGGAGAGCGACCGTGGTCATTTGGGATTTCCAACTGGTGCCGAACTGCGAGGGAAAAGGAGGAGTGGCGTGCTATCATCGATTCGGATATAACCGGCTAAACGGTTTCTACGCCAATCACATACAAGGAGACGACAAACGTTCCGTATGTAAAGCTAAATCTGAAAGCTCAGTTATCCTATCGATTCTTCCTTAATCAGCACGTTTATGTGAAGTTCAAGAACAACATTTCTAGGAATCACACTTCATTCAGTATTTATTGGTAATTTTTTAAGATAGGGTTTTACGCTGCTTTGGTTGTATTTTCTGGACCAGATTCTATATGTAAGATAACTAAGTTAAAATTTTCGATAATAAAAGAATTTTCCACTGACGAATAATATGGTTGCTCCATTTACTCGACCGCATTCGTTTAAATAGCTATTCTTAATGTCTGAGGAAACATGATACTCTCTTCTCAGATGATACTAGATTTCTACACAATTTTATATAAATAACGGATCTTTGGTGTGAATGCCAGCTGTCTGTACAATGACAATTTATATGAGATTTCGCTATTGTTAACGTTTTTGGCACATATTTTATGTTTTCTCTGCATCAATGGTTGCTATAAAATCTTAAGATGTTCGCTGAATAAGAACTAAATGAATTATAAATAATAATTTTGCCGTAAAGTTTGAAATCGTAAACTTACTGACGTAACGTGCTCTATTTGCAAAGGTCGTAAACAATTACCAAGCGGTCAGCAGCTATGTACTTTTCATCAACTGGAATATAAAAGACTTATATATGTAATAGGTACTGTAGGTGTATTAGGGTGGTTCTTAAAAATAAAAGAAGTAATGGTTCCTAAGTGCTCCTTTTAATCAGTCTTATCAATACAAATTTGGAACCTATATATACTAAATACAACTAATCAAAATCCATACAGTCGAAATTATCATAATTAGATTCTGAATTTTGACTCCTGTGGACTGGGCTTAACTGCACCCTACCAGAATTTGAATATGACATCTTTGTCGAAAATAACACAGGGTGTAGATTTTTTGAAATTTTTTTCCAAAATTTCTGAACCACCTAACTCTATATAGGTATATATCTCTATCATGCACAAAAATTCCGTTGATTTCGCGCCAAAGCGCGCAATTATGCTATAAAATAGCAAAAAGACAGCCAACCGAGCATTGTCATAGAAACACAGCACGCTCGCCTGCATGGGCACACACACATACTTCTACTCATACATATAAACACACGCACACACCTAAATAGTCAAGTAGATTTCCCTATTTGCTCATATTTCTCCAGCGTAAACAAACACCTACGAATATGCTATTACCTATTAGGTTCCGTATGTTTTTCTTTTGCTTGCCACCTTCATTCCAAACTCTCTTGCATCACGCTTACCCCCACTTGGTGTCTGTGCTATTTATACGCTGCCTTGCAGCTGCAACGTCAAAACGGTTGACGACACCCTGAATGCTCGTATTTTTTTATATTTTAATTCAGCACTCTTTGCAAGTGGCATGCAACCGGTCCGCATATGCGCTACACATACACATCCACATAAGCACATATGTACATATCAACCTACATATGTATATGTGTATTAAATATATATGCTGTGGCCACAGTTTATGATCTGCGTGTGTGTTTGTGTGTCAATGAGCTTTTCGTGCATTGTATTGGCAGCAAGCAAATATGTTCACAAAATGAAAGTTATTTATGAAAATTGAAAAAAACGAGAAAAGTCGGGCAAATGTTCATAAAATTCAGAATATAAATATTTATAGCATTATTTTATAGTATTATTTATCAAAGAATTCTTATAACTAGCTGACGAAGTGATATACTGATTTATGTTGTCAAAAATTATTAAGAAGTTTCATATACCCATTTTACTGAGGAGAGTTTTAAATTCCTTTTATTTTGCGAAGCGTCTCAACTTCTACCTAAACCTACAAAACTCAACCTACTTCTAACTCATCCATTCAATTGTTTTTTTTAGTGTGAAAATCTGTTACTTTTCATTAATCGACAAATATATTCAATTGAAACTAAATCAACATTGAATCGTTTACTTCCTAATAAGACTGACAGACCCTGATACTTCACTTGCGATATTATCGGCTTTCTGAAAGTTTAGTCGCCAGAAGAAGACATCCGTAGTTAGCTTCTATGCATTTTCTGGTAAGCTCAGCAACCTCACAGATATCCGCTCCAATCAATTTCGATTTCAATAAATATTTTATCAACAGATTTTAAACAGAGTAAACCTCTTGTCGGTTTTTCAAAATGGCGAATGCAATATGGCAAAATATATCCATCATATTGGTTCGCCATTTTTAATTTTTGAAAAGGTCCGTTGACGTCAAATTTGTAATCAGCGACCCCGAGAACCCCCGGGTAAAGAGTTTCGAACGATTCTGATGAAGTTTTCAAAACGTTGTCCGCCATATTGTATCCCGCCATATTGTATCCTTTGGATTTTGAAAAATCGACATCGGTTTCATAATCAGCGGCTCGAGAACCGCCGAGAAACGACTTTCGAACGAATCCGATGAAGTTTTAAAAACGCTCTCCGTCATGTTGGTTATCTGGGGTTATGTGAAAATCCTGCTCTGATGGGATTAAATGGACCTCGGATTCGGATTCTTAATGAGAGTTCCAGGTCATGACAAAAAAATAATATCTACGTTCTGAAATCGATATAATCAATATGTAGTTTTCAAAATAAGGGCTCATTATAATGCCGCTTAAGTTTTTTGAAAATATCAGCTGACTTAGTAAAGTAGACGGCTTAAGGATTTTATACTAGAAATAATATTGTCTTTGTCCTTATCTGCTGGTAATTGCCATTAAAATTTGTTTACTTTATTGGTCAACAACTTGGTTCGAATACGGGAAGACCCCAGCAGTGATCATGTAATATCGCACGAGACCTCTGCGATCGATGAACATAAATATGTCGGGACTCAAAAATATTTTAAATAGTGAGAGTAATAGCTTACCAAATTAGTCGGTAGATGGCGCTCAAGTCAGTATATTTATCAAAATACTGTATATTGCCCGGTTTGTTTCATTTTCAGATTATTTGGGTATATATTTGTCGATTACTAGGTGGTGATGTACAAAAAGTTAGAAAAAATCGACATTTTACATTTTAAATGAAACTGGAACCCCCAAAATGAAACACCCTTCCCTAAGTCACGGCGTATTGCAATGACGTATACGGCAAAGACATTGGACACGTTCGTATTTTCATTTTCAGCATTTTATATAAAACTTTACCTTCATTATCCGAGTGCATTCTACCCCGCAATCGAGCGACGACACGCCACAGCTTACGCGCGCACATCAGCTATGCACCGTTATACTGCTTGTCAGGTGTAAACAATAAAGCTGCAAGTAATGTGCAACGCATTACGAACCTGCAACACGCAAATGCCCTCAGTTCAGCGTGCGCGCGCGCGCAAACAAGCGGAGAGTGAATGAAAATAAATTCTATAAGGAAATTACAGAGCGAAAGCATAAAAAAGACAAAAGGAAGGGAAGGAAAGAAAAATTTTTAAAATTATATTTGCAACAGAACACACACAACGAATGCTTTGCGAATGTAAACAGTAAATTAGGGTATGAAGGTTTAGTGGCGGGCTTAGCATTTGAGCGCGTGTCCTTGTCAACGTCATAGACGCAATGCCTTGTTGTTTAGTTGTTGTTTTTGCTTTTATTTTTTATTTCTTTTTCCATTTTGCACTGCTGAAATTATCTATCGAATTTGCTCGCAGATAAACCAAATTAATTAGCATTCCATTCGTTGCAACAACATAAGGGTGCTTGAAGCGAACGAGCGACGGATTTGGATGCGCTAATTTATCATGCAACAAAAATTCTAAGCAGCAGCCACTTCTGCCTCTCTATTTGACTTGCTGCATTTGCTGGCAATTACACACACACACATAAATAATTCAATGGCAGTAAAGGAATGCCGTGGATTGGCAAGCAGCCCGGGTGGTGCATTCGCAATTGGCAACACGCGCATACTAACACACATACATATGTACATATATAGTGTAGATATATACTGAATTATATTTATGTATGTATGTGTATGTGACTTAACCAGTTGACCTGCTTTGCGCCCATTAAGTTAGCCTTTGCTTTAAATATTTGTGCGCTGCAAGAATATAACTGTTAATTTGTTTGTTTGTATGTGTGTGTGTGTGTGTGTGTGTGTGTTAATGTAAATTTTATTAAACTTTCAATTTTCATTTTCTTTTGCTTCGCTCTCTTTCTTTCTTTTGCTTCCACATTCAGTTGCTCTGCCCCTTGCTTTGATTAGCCAATTGCATAATCATGCGCCAATCGCTATTTTATACATTTATTTTACCGCGTTGGTGTTGTTGTGATGGTTTATTTTCACAGTCACTGCTGCTACTGCGTTTGGTAATTAACAGCGCAACGGCTAATGCTAGAGCTTTGCCAACGCGGGTGGCGGGCTCGAATGCAAAGTTTGGCCTTTCGCCGTGTATGTATATGCGTTGCCCTCGTTATGTTGGTAAAAATGTGTGGACCGCCTCACTGGTCATATTTTCCTTTTAAGGGGCACACCTAGTGTGATGCCCTAAAAAAGGTGATTTTTGGGAATTTTTATAAAAAAAAAAAAAAATACTTTATCAATTATTTCCAAATTTTAAGAATATATTTATACATGTTTCAAGAATATACAGTGACATTTTTGAAGAAAAAAATTAAATATTTTTGAAATTATAGTCGATCTCCAACGGGGCGAAAAAAAGGTCCTTCACTGCTGCAGTGATTCCAGGCTTCTCCGTGGATGAAATCTAAAAAAAAAAAATTTCGTTAAACTAGATAATATTGTCTGTACAATGACCTACGATAAAAAAAAATCAAAAATTGTCAATATGGCGGCGTTTAAAAAAAAAAAAGTAGAATTTTACCCATAATTTTGCGCGTTTTTAGCCTGCCAAAATTCGATTTTTTGGTCAGATCAAAAATTGATAGGTCATTGTACGGAGAACTATATATAGAACATGTAAAAAAAAAATTGATAGTGATCGGATCATTTGTTTTTGAGTAATCACTGCAGCAAATTCGGAAAATGCTGTTTCGCGAAAAACGCGTTTAAAGATAAAATGATCGAAAATATTTCACGTGGCAGTAAACGAAAAATTTCTAGAAATTTCTAGAAATTATTATAATGATGTATTTTAGTATATCTGAGAGCCAACAATAGAAACCAGAATCGTGTTATAGGGGCTGGAAGGGACATTTCAAAATTTGAAATTTCACACTCAAGTGGTTTTTTATTATTCTGCCTTCCTTGGCCACCGCGGAAACGAAAAGAAAATTCTCTAAATTATAAAGGATAAAATACAATATGGAAACGATTTAATATATGCCTAATGTGCAGTTAAGTTCCCGTAATAATCGCAAAATAAGATCTTCAATACGTATACGTTTAGATATAGGGTTATACATATCAAACTAAACAGGATGACGAGATGATGATGAAATCCGAATGTCTGTAAAAATTGAAATATCCTTGTACATATGTTCCTTGTGACCTTGGGAGGGTTGCTAATAAATATGAACAAAATTGGACCGTTGACACGCCCACAAAATGGCGAAAACCGAAAGTCTATAAAGTGTGCCATAATAAAATTATGAAAATAGTTTTGGTATAGAAGATCACCTTAGCGAGGGGCATATTTGGATGTACTTTTTTTTAAGTGGGCGTAATCCCGCCCCAAATGCGTTTTTTGTACATATCTCGCAAACCAATAAAGCTATATAAATCAAACTTCCTGCAGTCACTTCCCTCACGTATCCCATTATACACCATAAAACTAGGTGAAATCGGATAATAACCACGCCCATCTCCCATACAATGTTATGTTGAAAATTAATATAATTGAGTTAACTCACTACCGAAAAGCGTCAGAAATAATAAATTTTATAAAAGAAATTGAAGAAATGCACTCAGATGGGCGTATGGGTCCAAAGTATTATATCTGGAACTACTCAACCGATTTCAATGAAATTAGCTACATAACATTTTATTGACATCCTAATGACACAGATGAAAAGTGGGCGAAATCGGTTCACAACCACGCCTACTTCCCATATGACTCAATTTTGAATTCCATCTGATTCATTCACTTTATAAAGAATACATAAGGAACCGATGAATATAGCAGAATAAAACTTTACAAAAATACTGTAGCCACAGATCATAGGCTTCACTTATAAAATCATTGTCGAAATCGGTCTATAACATTTCAAGGCCCCGGATATCAAACATGATTTAGTTAATTCCATTTGGGTTGGGTATGTCGGAGTAACGTATCGGAAAATGCAGAAAAAGTAACTACAGCTACATCAGTAGGAGTAGAATATTTCAGGATCTATATTTTTTATAATGTTGTCAAATATCCGCCATTATGTCTTTTGAATTTCGTGGCCATGTATAAAGCGCCACAGAGCTCCTATCTGGCAATACTACACATCTTTGAAAGTTCCTAACACAACCTACAAAACGACGCTATGCATGATCAGTTTGGATATTGCGTTCAGCAGTTATAGGCGTGTGAACATGGAGTTCTCTAGCGTCGAAATTCGGTCCTTCGTTAAAGGCAAATCCGCTAGAGAAACGTTCCGTGAGATTAATAGTGTTTTGGGGGATGGTACTCTATCACTCGAACTCGAACTGCGGAGGAATTGTTTCGACGATTCAGATCGAGTGAAAACGATACTATGGATAAGCCAGCCGGCGGAAGACCTGTGACGACGAATACCGATCAAATCATGGAAAACATCGAGTTAGACCGGCATGTGGTATCTCGTGATATCGCTTGGGAGAAGCAAGTTAGTCACCAAACCATTTTAAACCATCTGCAGAAGGTTCGATACACAAAAAAGCTTGATGTTTGGGTGCCGGATGATTTAACGCAAATAAACCGAATCAACGCCTGCAATATGCTGCTTTCGAAGCGGATGGTGACTGGCGATGAAAAATGGATCACATACGACAATATCAAGCGAAAACGCCCGTGGTCGAAGGCAGGTGAATCGTCCCAAAGAGTGGATAAACTCCAAACGACTTGTGAAAAGTGGATGTCTGAGTTCTTCGTAAATAAGGAGGGGGGCTTCACTATATCACTTTATAAAAAGTATTGAATAAAGGGCAAAAAACGGAAGGGAGGACAACCTAATATATGGGTTAGCTCATTGTAAATCATTTAGAGCCTCTAAATATCTCATCTTGTAATCATTTGACAAGGTAACTTTTAGCAGAATTCATCAACCGACTTTAATTAACACTACACAAATTAGTTTCGTTATCAATGAAAAAAATGTTTTCGGATTAAAACAATGAAAAATCGTTAAATAAATCGCATTGAATTTGCTTTCACTTATTATCCCTCTCTTGCATTACCTTCACACAATAGCAGCCAATATTCATATATTTATTTATACTTTTTCACCCCACTTGAGTGCGAGCCGAGCAAATGAAGTGAAGTGGCGAAGCGAAAAATGCAGCGCATAATAATGCCCACTTGCAAGCGCATGCACTGAAACACTCTTATTATAAGATTGCTATGAATAAGGCAAAAATAAAAATAAATGAAAATGAAAATGTAAAAAAAAAAAATTATAAAATATGAAAAAAAGAAAATTAAAATGTGAAAAAAAGGAAAACAAAAATAATTGACCAAAGCGAGTGGAATACAAAACGAATTAAACGAACAGAAAGTTTCGAAATTAGGTTATGCTGCTCATTTACACCCACGGCACAATCAATTGCAACAACAACATCAACAACAAGAAATTTAACGATGCAATACACATACCATAGGCATGTGTGTGTGTGTAACTGTTGTACACCTGCTGGCCATTCAATTCGCGATGGACTCTAGTTAATCGCAATATAAAATTTAATTCAAAGGGCTTGCATACACACAGGCGCACAAACGAAACATGTGAGTGTGTGCGAGCGCATGAATAGAGCTGTTCGACCATGTATGCGAGGGCGCGTCAGTGTGGGCGAGTGTGTGCAACGGCCGATACATGCGATTCGTTGCAAACTGTTGGGTGAACCGCAGTGGTCGGGTCAGTTGCGCATAAAAAAGGGTGGACCAACAGCAACCCTTTATCATAAACAATCGGTGAAAAGCGGTGGGTCTGGTGTATGGTTTGTTGGCTGGTGTCACTTCGCTCATGTGGTGGTGCGCTGCTGGCGTTGCCACTGAAACTGCTATTTGCCCCAGTGATGATTGCGGTCTTGCCACTCGGAGGCAATACATCAGCGGTGAAAAGAACGCCAGCAAATCTGTACCCTTTGATTATATGTGTAAGTGGAAGAGTGATCGTGTGTTTGCAGCAATGAGAGTATTTTTCTCAACTACCAAAAGCTAATTTAATAAAAATTAAATTAAAATTAAATTTTTAAAATTTTTTGATAGACATGGTTGTGGCTGTACTAAATTGAGCGGAAAGGTGCCGCTTTAATCAACCACATGGGGGAGAAAACTATAGTAAAGGAAACTCTCCTGTTCTAAGGGTTTAATTGGTCGAATCGACAACTTTGCAAGGCAACTCGAAAATATGAAATTAATTTCAAATATTATTTTTATTTTCGTTTACTTGCCGTTCTATTAGTTTGTTAAAATAATAAAAACAATAAGAGAGATAGATAGAGAGAGAGTGATATATAGAGCTTATAGAATAGAATAGATAGAATAGAGATCACTCGATGGTCGTATATGACAGAATTTGAGCTATTAATTAGGAAATACGCATGAACCAAAAGCTAACTAAAGTATTAATAAGAACTGGCGTAAAGCAGAAAATATAAATAGTTTATCCAAATACAGTAGTTTTCCGTAATAACGAACACATTAATTGTCAGGCCTGTTCATTACATCGAAATTATCGTTAATTCAAGTATTAACTTAGAGGTATAATTTTCAATCAAATTTGTTAAATATCCGTAATTTGCAGTTTAATAAATTGTTTTATTAAATTATTTTTTCAAAAAAGAAAAACCATAACTGAACAATTGAAATGTTGCCTTAAGAGAAGTAATGGTTTTAAGCCCATTCGGCGAATTCACTTTATACGAGAACAAAATATTTTTTCAATAGAAATACTCGTAAATTTCTATAGCTATTTAAAAACTTAATAATCTTCGTTGCTTCGTTGGAATACGAAGATTATATTTGATGGCCGCTTCCTGAAGTCAATTAATACTATAAGTTTTGAGAAATCGACATTGTTCTCCTTTGCTGATTTTAGCCTTTTTGCGCAACTTAAATTGCAGCATAAAAGGACAGCACCTCCTCCCTTCCTTGAGCTAAATTCTCTCAAAATGTACCAATTCTTTATAGTAGCAGCTCATATTTTTCGGAAGTTATACCTTATTTTTTTAATACAGTCGATACGGTGGACACTTTTAAATTTGATTTTTTGGATACAATTCCGACATATACTTCTATTTGATTTTGATCAATAATTTTAAGATTTTCTCACCAATTCAATATTTTTTTGTACTAATGTGTTAATTTTCAGATTTCTTTTGAAGTTTTTCAAGTTATTTTTTAATACAGTTTTTACTACGACTTTATTTGATTTTTAACCCTTTCTATATTTCCCTTCTCCATGTTGTTCGAGTATTTACAATCCCCGATCTTCGTTCTTTAAGGTACTTAATGTAAAAAGTTTTCTCGTTCGTTATAAGCGGTTTTCGTTAAAACGAATATTCGTTATTTCGGAAAACTACTGTATAAATTACAATAAATTTATCAACTCGACTCATCAATAATCTATGTAGACCTGCATGGCAACCTTCCGCTAAAAAAAAAAAATATTTTTTTCGACAAGATTCCTAATGTTCTGTGCACGTTCAGCACTAAATCATAGAAATCTGGAGAATTAGATACTAGTATATATAATTAAATTTTATCTTATTTTGTCAACATGAAGCTTTCACTATTCTCTGGACGGTAAAGAATTTGCGAGAAGAAGGATAGACAGATCATATCATATCCTTTCGTTTTGTTGTGAGACCTAGCCTTCCGAAGATACCTGTATGAATTTCACAGCGATGAGGCATTTAGGTAGAGATTTTGGTATTTTGGGAAAGGAAAATTAATAAGAAATGTTAATGAAACACCATTATATTTTATGAAAATTATTCAACTGATACAAAAACGTTGTTTCAAAAAGCCAAAGGAATCATGCGTGGAAAACGATGAAATGAATTCAATTTTAAATTAAATAATTTAAATAAAATCCACAAAATATCAAATACTCTAAAAGTATAGGGTGGAATCGTTAATTTGGGAAATATAAATATGATTCTCGATTACACCTATATTAAATAATAAAATGGAAGTTGTTCAAATAATGTGATTTCTTAATGAATATAAAAAATATGAGTGATAAAATATAGAAAGCCATTACTATATTCATATGCTCGTTTGATTTTTGCTGAGATATGTCCAGTGACATCCTACGATAAGTCTATTCTTCTTGGCATAATCGATAACTCAATTAATTTACTTTGGAGTACAGCATAGTCTTAACATTATAGTAAAAGGTTTGCCTTCTGTGAGACTACAAATGAAGTGTGTGAATGTGTATGAAAGAGCAGAAGCTCCCCTTCGAACTCGTATTTTTCATAAATTAAAAATGGCGTACCGCACAGATGTCGACAACTGTAAGAGTAAAGAGCCATTAATGTTCAGGATAACCATAGAACATAATTTAGGCTTACGTTCAGATCTCTGCTGAGCATCCGCTGTTAATATTTGTTTAAAGGTATACAAACCCGCTCAAGAATGTTGGAACTTGTATAGAACTTCACATTTGTATTTTGGTACAATTTGACTACAATTATTCCTATCCCAGATTAGAAACTATCTATACACCAAAATCGTGGCACTTACCTTCAACCAACTGGCCATCGGCAAAATAACAACAACTTTGAAGTATTTTTTTTTTATTTTACAAAATTTTTTTGGTTTGCTTTTTATTTTATTCGTGTCAATATTTGATTTAAATGTATATATATATAATATATATATGTTTATTTTGTTTTTGTTTTTGTGTTTTTTTTTTTGGTTTGTCAATTGTTGCTTTGACATTACATTTTTGGTTTTTGTTAAATGTTTTTGTTGTTGTTTGTTGCAGCTTGTGTTGCATATTATATTTTATATAGTTTCACTTATAGTTTTACATAATATATAATCTTCACGGCAACTGCGCTATGGTTGTTGTTGTTGTTGTTAATATTATTATTTTCGTTTCTTTATTTATTTATTATATTCAGCATTCATACTTTCACTAATTATATTTTTGCTGAATATTTTTATTTTTATTTATGTATATGTATATGCCTCAACTGTTTGCAGCAAAATTCGTCACCCATATTGGGTGCGTGAAGTTCTTAGCTGGGTTTTCTTTGCTTTACTTCTATGCCACTTGTTGTGTTGTTTTCTTTTTATTATTTATAATATATATATTTGTTTTTGTTGTAACGCGTGGGTATATTTTTTGTTTTCTTGTTTTCGTTTTTGTATAAGTGTGCTAGTGTGTTGTATATGGTATAAGTGTTTGTGTGTTTCATCTGGCTAACAGTTAAAATGTAGCAACTGCTGCGAAAAATCTTAGCCTTTCCTTGTTACAAACATAATTTTTTTTTTGTTTTCAGTTTACTGTTATATTTATATTTTATTTTTTTTTATTTTTCTTCATTTATGCGCCTAGTGTTAAATATATAATTTAATGCTGCTTTCTTTCAATATATGCAATTTTGTTGGGAGCTCACCAAATATGGCCATAACAAAATGTTTTTTTTCATGTTTCTGATACATTATGTTTTTTTTTTTTTTTGGTTTTCATTTTCTTTAAATATATACTTTTCAACAGTTTTTGTTTACTTTTTCTTTTTTGTAATCAAATATTCGCCAATTGTATAAATAATTGTTAATTGTATATTATGCGTTACTACATATATTTTGTTTTTATTTTTTATTTATTTATAATTTATCATTATTTCTAATATTTTTTCTTCAGGCTCTTTGCATGCTTTCGGCTTGACGGTTTTATGCTATTTTTATATTTTTTTTAATTTGCTTTAATATTTCTTTGTTTGCTTAGTTCTTATGTATTTGCTGTGTTTGCTGCGCTTAAACGCTCAACCATCACTTAAATGCCTACAAAATAATTGCAATACTGCAGTCAATATGCTACGATTTCTATTCAAACTACTTGCGTTTCTCACTTTTCACGTTGACGTTTGCCTACAGTGTGTCTACACTACCAATACATGCTAAAATATTTTATATTTATTTCCCAGTTGCTTGTTGACTTCCACTTTTATACTTATGTATATGTTTGCTGCGTTGTGCATTCTTGCTTTAACGGTAATTAATTTGATTTTCAGTTATTTCATATTTCTTTTTATATTCATTTTCGGCTTTATGTCCTTCTTTATGAATTCTGTTGTGTCTGGGCTTTTTCACTTCTACTATTTGTGGTTTATATTTAGCAAATGTGCCACAGAAGATACGCGTCGAGTATAAAGCCTAAAAGCTTTCTGTTTCAACGCTTGAATTCTCCAGTTATTTGGCAGTTGAAAAATTTTAGAACTTTTCCAAGAATTCCATTTCATTTTAATATTAAAAAATATAAATTTTCATCAAAGTTCATTGAAACTTTTCAAACACGTATCTTCTGAAACACCTTTTACGCAGCACTAATTGCTTTTCCCTTATTGACTTACATATATATATTTTGAGTTCAAATGAGTTCTTTAATTGCATATACACACGTCTTCTTATTTCTTGTATTATTAATATGTAGCTATATAGCTTTGTCTATTTATATTTGTTTACTTTTGGTTTGCTGCTCATCATTTTGATTTCAATATTTGCAATGGTTTGATTTTTGATATTTATAATTTTAGTTTTCTAAAAAAAATTATATTTATTTTTGTTGTTGTGTTTAAAACTGCATACATTTCACTAATAAAATATTGATTTTCTAGTACACACTTCTCTTTCGTTATGCAAATATAATGAGCGTGAAATTTATGGTACTAAGCTTTGATACTCAAAGAGCTTTTTGCGCTGTGAAAGCTTTGGGTTACACATATGTATATTTACTTCACTTTTGATAACATAAACATCCACTTTTTAAATTTAATAAACTTTTTATGAAAGCTCAGTGAAAGTTTTCGAAAGCTCTGCACACTTTGATGAAAGCTCAATTACAAATAAAGGAATGTCATTTAGCTTTGTTAAAAGCACATAGCATATTAGCTGATTTTTTTAGCAATCGTTGTCATCTATGAAATGCAAATTGATTGAGGTCTATCCAATAGCATGAAGTATTGAATACGTTTGAACAACAAAAGCTTATGCTTCATTTTAAATTATCTTCTTCAATGATAAGCTTCAGCTGTTTAATTGTTATCAATAGTTCAACTTAAAAGAGAACACACATATTTGCATTTTTCTGCAGTTCTTTCCATTCAGTTATAACCGTTTTTATTTTATGATTTTATTATCAAAAATATTGTATTTTTCGTAAAGCTTTCACTTTGAAAGTACATTATTTCCATTGTCTCGAAGAATGCATTAAATTTCGTAGAACTTCTGACGTAAGCTCTTTTAGTTATAAAAAATCTTGTGAGCTTACATATTTTTAAGCATTTTATAAGCTTTATAAAATTTAATCTTCTCTTTGATTAATATATTTGACAACAGAAGTAACCACAATAATATTTCATCGAGCTATATATGTTACACTCTATGCTCACTTAACTGACACCACCTACTTTATAATAAGCTTCCGCAGAAATGTTCGATTAAAAATGTATATGTGATTTTCAAGCTTTTAGAGCTTTCACAAGTAATTTTTTTGAATCTAAATTTTGTATATGATTTTGAAACTTTATAAAATATTTTCGATAACAAATTGTCATTCAACAAATGAGCTTTCACCACTTCCAACAAAGCTTGCATGAAATTATTTATTCGAAAGTGTACTGTTTGTTCACTTGCACGCTCATTTTATAGTACACAACCTAACTTTTATTACATGTTTCAATTTTTAATTTAAAAAATGAGCTTTCACCACTACCAACAAAGCTTTCATGAAATTATTTATGCGAAAAGGTACTTAATGATCGCTTCCTTGCTCATTTTATATAACATAACCTAACTTTTATTAAATGCTACAATTTGTAATTTAAAAAATGAGCTTTCACCACTACCAACAAAGCTTTCATGAAATTATTTATTCGAAGGTGTACTGTTTGTTCACTTGCACGCTCATTTTATTGCACATAACCACCATTTTAATGTTGCATAAATATTTTTGATTGCTATTTTCATTTACTTTCTACATATGTACTCCGTTATAAACTAAGTAATATGGTGTGTGTTGGCTATTGTTTAGCTTATTTGATCAAATATTTGCCTTTTTGCGTAAGTTTCTTTTTTTGCACTGTTTCACAATTTCGCCAGTAAATAAATAAACATTGCTTTCCTATTTAATTCATAACTTGTGGCTATTTTTTTTTGTTGCTCCTACAACAACAGCTATATGTGTTTACGTAGGCTAACTTCTGTTTTATATACACACACAGGCTATATATGCATGCAGTTGTTTACATTGTAATGCGTATCAAATATTTCTAATTTTATATTTTTTTTTGTTGGTTTTTGTTCTATATTTATATATATGTATGTATATTTTGACTTTTTTGTGGTTTTTTGATTTTTTGTTTAACCCACTGCCGGCAACTATTTTTACTAATTTCATTTATGCTACGTCTGTATACACTTATGCTCGTATATGTATGTTATGTTATGTTTGTATGTATGTATGTATATGTTTTGTAATTTCATTTATATTCTGCTTGTATATATGTAAATTTATATGTATATATATATTTATATATTTTAATATTTATATATGTAATTATACTTATTACACATATTCTAGTTTATTTGGTTTTTCTTGTTTTTGTTGTTGTTACTGCTACTTTTATTGCATATAATACTCTTATATGATTGGTTTTGGTTTTCATATTTGTATTTGTAACTTTGATTTGCCCTCAAATTCCACCGCCCATACACAACGCACTGGTTTTTCATATTAATTATCTTAGATGTGGCATCACTGACACTGACTACGCTTTCGTTCAGCACACATCATCTTATCGACTTTGCTCGTTTCAACTACTACTGCTACCGCACTTTTAAGCTACTCAGCTATTCAATTACACTACCGTTGCTACACCATTCAAATCTTACTAAATTGACTAAAGTACTTAAAATAATGCTGCTTCTGCTTCTGCTTGGTGCCTTCACTAGTATATATATTAATATTTTTATATATATTATACATATGTGTATGTATGTATGTATTGATTTTATTCACCTACTGCATTTAGTTATGTTTGTATGTAAATATCGTGTGGTTATGATAAACTTCGTAAGTGTACCTGCATAAATATTTATTTAATGGAAAAATCATAAAAATTAAATAATGAATTCACTACCACATTGCGCGTACACACACACATAGGCAATTTATTAATTAATTAACTAAGCGCTTAGTAAATATGTATGTATGCAAGTACTTTGGATTAGTATTAGTAGTATTTTAGTAGTGATTATGGAACACTTTCAGTTAACATGCCGATGCGTTGCTAAAGGAACGTTAGTTGAAAAGCCAATGGTTTGGATAGTTATGGTTCGGTTGTTAGTGTTTTTTGTTTTTTTTTTTTTTAATATTATGCTACAAAAGGAATAAAAATCAATGATAACAGACAAAGAAACAGTTAAAGAATTTTCGAAATGTCTCTAAATATGCAAAATGTAATGAATTAGTGAAAAATACCACGCTGGAGAGCTTACCGAGCTTTCAAAATAGTGAAGGTTCAGGCTCGAACAAAGAATATGTCATTTAACACGGCATTGTATTAGTACTGTAGATGTGCCTAAAAAGCTCGTTAAAGCTTTTTGAGCCGCATAAAATGGGCAAGCTATGAAAAAAAGAAGTGATAATACATATCGAGAGTGAACTTTTTTTTTAAATAATTTAAATGTAAAATAAATAAAAATGAAGTGATGACACATCTCGTGAGTGAAATTCTTTAAAAATAATATACACGCAAAGCTTTCATCACTTTTGAAATCACTGCAGAATTAATTTTTTGTCGCCTTATTTTGGTTAAATGGAAAGCTTTCATGGTCAGAAAAATATTTTTGTCTTAATAAAGTTTTTATCAGAAGTAATTGTCGTAGCTATTCAGTAATTAATACTGAAAACTCTCAAAGATTGTTGAATGAAGACATAACTTTTTGAATGGGAAAGATTTTACGAAGTTTTTAAGTTAAGCTTGAGCTTTCACTTAGTGAAATGAATGGTGGGAATATGTCGTTTTAAGAATGTTCTTACTAAGCTCTCTTTAAAGCTGGCAAAAGCTTTTTTCAGATTTCACGGTGTTTTTAAGTTTAGCATGAGCTTTTACTTCGTGAAATGAAAAAGTAAGAATACTTCGTTTTAAAAATGTTCTCACTAAGGAAAAGCTATTTGAACAAAGGCAACATTTTTGAGAAGGGAAATATTTCACAGAGTTTTAACATGAGCTTTCACTTAGTGAAATGAAAAAATTAGAATATCTCGCCCACAATATTACTAAATTGATCTGTATAGCCTGTTGCGATTTGGGTAAAGAAAGCTTTTTAGTGAAGAAAGCTTTTTAAATTCATTTTAAGCTCTTATGAAAGCTCAGCGCTCCTCTAAAGCTTTCGTATGCATTTTAAGCAAATTATATATGCATTTTGGTAACAAACCTTAAAAAAACTGTAAAATACTGTCTACACTGACTGATTGTATATAAAAAATGACTTACTTTTTCATTGTCGAAATTATATATGTATGTATGGCGTTAATATAGCTAGTATTTTTTCTTAATTCCTCACTATTTTGTCTGCATGTCAGTAGGTCTATATGTGTGGTTTGTTCACCCTATATATGGAACTTAACATTTGTATGCCATCTTTTGGTTTATTGCCTAAAATATAATTTACAAATACACCTTTGTCCATTAACGTATGTATGTCTATCAGCAAATTAATGTTATATATACTCGTACATAATATTACCTATTTATTGCATACATACTCGTAGGTTTATGTATATATTTCTATGTCGATAGAGTGAACTATCTATTGTAGCATAAAGAATATTGTTTTCGTGTTAATGTAGGTTTTTATTTTGTTCTTGTAAAATATTTGTGTCTAATGCTGTTGGTTATTCACTGCATTTATATAGTCTCCTACACATATTTAATGCAGCTATTAAATTATATAATAATATATTTTTTTTTTATAATTTCCTTTATTATTTTATTTATTAGCCTTTAGAACTGTTTTTTCTTGTTTTACTTTTTGTTATACAAATTTTATAATTCCCAACAAATACACAGACAAGTGTGTATTATTTATACAGTTTTTTTGTTTCATTAATATCTTGCGTTGACTTCTCACTTGTTATACATAACATATGTATGTATGTATATTTCTACTAGTTTTTTTTTCATTTATTTATTTATATATATTTTTTATTTTTATTTTTTTATATATTTTTTCATTTATTTTTATAATTATATATATTTTTTATTTTTGTATTTTATGTTTTTTTTTGTATTTTTAATTTTTCGTAATTTACTCACTGATATGTAGCGCAAACTTTAACAAACAATTTTTTTTTAATGCATTTTCGTAAACTGCAACATACTCTTCTTCTTCTGCTTCTTCTACTTCTACTGCCTGCTTAAAACTAATATTTTTGCATTTTGTTGTTGCAATGTTTATATATATTATATGTATATGTGTATGTGTTTTTTTGCAATATTTATTTTACCTTTGTTCCTAATTTACGTCACTTTGCTGCTTGGCTAATTCTACTAGGGTTATGTACTAAATATGTATATATATATATGTATATAAATACACATGTTATATTATATACATTCAATATTTTTTTTTTTGTTTTTGTTGCTTAATATTTTGCATAATTGTCTTCAACTTTCCGCTGCTTCTCAAAATTGCTCAAATTGTGCTTTTGTAGTGCACATTTTGCGCCAAATACTTCATTAATTGTTGTTTTTGTAACAAAATTCATATAAATAATTTAAAAAAATTTCAGCCACTTCCACATTTTTTGTAATAATTTGTGGGTTTCTAACCTCAAATAATAATAATAAAAAAAAATATTTCTCTCATATAAACTTCCAAAACAATCAACGATTATTATATATTATGTAATACCAACTTTTTTTGTTGTTTTGCTGCATTTAAACCAAGAAATAATATATTTTTTGGCAGATTGCACGCTTTGTAGCTCGTGCTTGTATGTGTGTGTTGCTCGCTATGTGCTTAGCGCCTTATGATATACAAATGTATGCATGTTTGCTAACACCTACTCATATTAATAGTTGTATATGTATGTATGTATGTCATCTCCGCGTGCTATTGTATGCGTAGAAACAACGAACAGCCTCATGCATGTATGTCTACATGTCTCTGCCTCCGATAACTCCATATGCTCACTAAAGCTACAGCTATTTTTGTATGTGTGTGTGTGTCTATGTTGCTGCTTCTCACCTCTAAATTGTAATTCGTTTGCTCATGTACTTATTAATTTTACTAGCTGGTGCTACATTTAAGAATACTACGGTTCTTTTTTCGTTTTATTTTTTTTCTACACTATACATACCTTTGCTGCTACACACATTCATATACATATATGTGATTATTTATGAGTATTATGCATGTATGTATGTATATAAATTGATTTCATAAGTACTTTTATGTCTTACGTACATATATATACTTCATATATATAAATATATATTTACATATATGCTTATATTTGATAGTATATGCTCTTATAATTCTCTACTTGCTATACATACACAATATACGATGCCATCTCACATATGGAGATACTCATAATTTAATTTTTTTTTAATTTTTTATATATTTTTTTCATTGTAATTACTTCAGTTTTGCATTTTAATTGATACATAATCATACATGTAGTACTTGTTTGTATAAATATATATATGTATGTATATATGTATCTGCTGTTAAAAAAACCGTTTATCAAGGTAACTTATTTATGTGTTTTGATCGTGTATATATTTCTGTATGTATGAATGCATGAACGTGACGAATTATTTAACAGATAATTAAAAAAATAATATAAAAAATATGAGCTTTTTGTACCCACTCAGTATATGTTTGCCCGTATAAGTTACAAAAATTGGAAAAGTCGGAAAATATTGGAAATTTTGGAAAGCTTTGAACTCACGAGCTTTTGAAAAATTAGCTTTTCGTGAAAGCTTTCGAAATTATGAGCTTGGAAAGCTTTGAACTCACGAGCTTTTGAAAAATTAGCTTTTGAAATTATGAGCTTTTGATTAAATTTGTGTAAAAATGAGCTTTCAGCGAAAGCTTTTAATGAAAGCTCTCATTTTTTTGTAAATAATTTGTTATACACTTTGGCTAATATATTTTCGTTAATTAGCTTTTGAAATTATGAGCTTTTGATTAAATTTGCGTAAAAATGAGCTTTCAGTGAAAGCTTTTAATGAAGCACTTCTGTTTTTTAATTATTTCTTATACCTTCTGACATATTTCAAGCATACATTTTGGAAAATTCTCTTTAACATCTATTTCAATATAATTAAAAAAAAAAAAATAATATAAAAATTATGAGCTTTTTGCATCCACTCTGTATATGTAAGTTACATAATTGGAAATCTCGGAAAATATTGGAAATTTGTATAGTAATCCATCACTTCAGTGGAATAATATAGGTGTTTCAGTTTGTGATCGTTTTGAAATAAATTTTCTTTTAATTATTTCCTTGGTATACTCAGAAATCTATAATCACTCAAAACGATTTTGGTTAGACTACAAATTCCTTACTGAGACAAAAATGTGGTTATAAATTCCAAGTATTCTCATTTAAATTCTACCAGGAAACAATTTTGTTTCAATATTATCA